>NC_057412.1:27777772-28042281 GCF_019320065.1 Cervus canadensis | reverse complement strand
AAACAAAAGCCCAGGACCTGATGGCTTCACAGCTGAATTCTACCAAAAATTTAAAGAAGAGCTAACACCTATCTTACTCAAACTCTTCCAGAAAATTGCAGAAGAAGGTAAACTTCCAAACTCATTCTATGAGGCACCATCACCCTAATTCCAAAACCTGACAAAGATGCCACAAAAAAAGAAAACTACAGGCCAATATCACTGATGAACATAGATGCAAAAATCCTTAACAAAATTCTAGCAAACAGAATCCAACAACATATTAAAAAAATTCATACACCATGACCAAGTGGGCTTTATCCCAGGAATGCAAGGATTCTTTAATATCCGCAAATCAATCAATGTAATACACCACATTAACAAATTGAAAGATAAAAAGCATATGATTATCTCAATAGATGCAGAGAAAGCCTTTGACAAAATTCAACACTCATTTATGATTAAAACTCTCCAAAAAGCAGGAATAGAAGGAACATACCTCAACATAATAAAAGCCATATATGACAAACCCACAGCAAGCATCACCCTCAATGGTGAAAAATTGAAAGCATTCCCCCTGAAATCAGGAACAAGACAAGGGTGCCCACTCTCACCACTACTGTTCAACATAGTGTTGGAAGTTTTGGCCACAGCAATCAGAGCAGAAAAAGAAGTAAAAGGAATCCAGATAGGAAAAGAAGAAGTGAAACTCTCACTGTTTGCAGATGACATGATCCTCTACATAGAAAACCCTAAAGACTCTACCAGAAAATTACTAGAGCTAATCAATGAATATAGTAAAGTTGCAGGATATAAAATTAACACACAGAAATCCCTTGCATTCCTATAAAAAAAAAAAAAAAAAACAGAAAGAGAAATTAAGGAAACAATACCATTCACCATTGCAACAAAAAGAATAAAATACTTAGGAGTATATCTACCTAAAGAAACAAAAGACCTATACATAGAAACTATAAAACACTGATGAAAGAAATCAAAGAGGACACAAATAGATGGAGAAATATTCCGAGTTATGTATTGGAAGAATCAATATGGTGAAAATGAGTATACTACCCAAAGCAATCTATAGATTCAATGCAATCCCTATCAGGCTACCAACGGTAATTTTCACAGAACTAGACCAAAGAATTTCACAATTTGTATGGAAATACAAAAAACCTCGAATAGCCAAAGTAATCTTGAGAAAGAAGAATGGAACTGGAGGAATCAACCTGCCTGACTTCAGACTCTACTACAAAGCCACCGTCATCAAGACAGTATGGTACTGGCACAAAGACAGAAATATAGATCAATGGAACAGAATAGAAAGCCCAGAGATAAATCCACAAACCTATGGACACCTTATCTTCAACAAAGGAGGCAAGGATATACAATGGAAAAAAGACAACCTCTTTAACAAGTGGTGCTGGGAAAACTGGTCAACCACTTGTAAAAGAATGAAACTAGAACACTTTCTAACACCATACACAAAAATAAACTCAAAATGGATTAAAGATCTAAATGTAAGACCAGAAACTATAAAACTCCTAGAGGAGAACATAGGCAAAACACTCTCCGACATAAATCACAGCAAGATCCTCTATGACCCACCTCCCAGAATATTGGAAATAAAAGCAAAACTAAACAAATGGGACGTCTAATGAACTTAAAGCTTTGCACTACAAAGGAAACTATAAGTAAGGTGAAAAGACAGCCGTCAGATTGGGAGAAAATAATAGCAAATGAAGAAACAGACAAAGGATTAATCTCAAAAATATACAAGCAACTCCTGCAGCTCAATTCCAGAAAAATAAATGACCCAATCAAAAAATGGGCCAGAGAACTAAACAGACATTTCTCCAAAGAAGACATACAGACGGCTAACAAACACATGAAAAGGTGCTCAACATCACTCATTATTAGAGAAATGCAAATCAAAACCACAATGAGGTACCATTACACACCAGTCAGGATGGCTGCTATCCAAAAGTCTACAAGCAATAAATGCTGGAGAGGCTGTGGAGAAAAGGGAACCCCCTTACACTGTTGGTGGGAATGCAAACTAGTACAGCCACTATGGAAAACAGTGTGGAGATCCCTTAAAAAACTGGAAATAGAACTGCCATATGACCCAGCAATCCCACTCCTGGGCATACACACTGAGGAAACCAGATCTGAAAGAGACACGTGCACCCCAATGTTCATCGCAGCACTGTTTATAATAGCCAGGACATGGAAGCAACCTAGATGCCCATCAGCAGATGAATGGATAAGGAAGCTGTGGTACATATACACCATAGAATATTACTCAGCCATTAAAAAGAATTCATTTGAACCAGTCCTAATGAGATGGATGAAACTGGAGCCCCTTATACAGAGTGAAGTAAGCCAGAAAGATAAAGAACATTACAGCATACTAACACATATATATGGAATTTAGAAAGATGGTAACGATAACACTATATGCAAAATGGAAAAAGAGACACAGAAATACAGAACAGACTTTTGAACTCTGTGGGAGAAGGTGAGGGTGGGATGTTTCAAAAGAACAGCATGTATACTATCTATGGTGAAACAGATCACCAGCCCAGGTGGGATGCATGAGACAAGTGCTCCGGCCTGGTGCACTGGGAAGACCCAGAGGAATCGGGTGGAGAGGGAGATGGGAGGGGGGATCGGGATGGGGAATAAGTGTAAATCTATGGCTGATTCATATCAATGTATGACAAAACCCACTGAAATGTTGTGAAGTAATTAGCCTCCAACTAATAAAAAAATTAAAAAAAAAAAATACAATGGTTACCATAGAAATATGAAATAAAAGGGTTTTGGCAGTAAAGTATTGGTACACTTGATTTCCTTTTGCAAGCTAACTACCAGAAAGACATCTTTCTTTCAGGAAAAGTTATCAATTACTATAAGCCTACACAAAATCTTTATTGAATTATATGAGTTTAAAACATACTTTATTTTTATTGTATTGCTTTATCTGTCCCTAAGACATATTCAACTCTTTGTGATCCTATGGACTGCAGCATGCCAGGCTTTCTTGCCCTTCACTATCTTCTGGAGCTTGCTTAAAGTCATGTTCACTGAGTCAGTGATGCCATACAACCATCTTAATTCCTGTCACCCTCTTCTCCTCCTTCCTTCAATCTTTGCCAGCATCAGGGTATTTTCCAGTGAGTTGGCACTTCACATCAGTTGGACAAAGTATTGGAGCTTCAGTTTCAGCATCAGTTCTTCCAATGAATAATCAGGGTTGATTTCCTTTAGGATTGTCTGGTTTGATCTCCCTGCTGTCCAAGGGACTCTCAAGAGTCTTCTCTAGCACCACAATTCAAAAGCATCAATTCTTCACCACTCAGTCTTCTTTTATGGTCTAATTCTCATATCGGTGCATGACTGCTGGAGAAAAACCTAGCTTTGACTATACGGACTTTGTCAGCAAAGTGATGTTTCTGCTTTATAATATGCTGTCTAGGTTTGTCGTAGTTTTTCTTCCAAAGAGCAAGTGTCTCTTAATTTAATGGCTGCAGTCACTGTTACAGTGATTGTAGAGCCCCAGAAAATAAAATCTGTCACAGTTTCCACTTTCCCCCCATCTATTTGCATTGATGTAATGACACTTGATGCCATAATTTTAGTTTTTTGAAAGTTGAGTATAAGCCAGCTTTTTCAGTCTCCTTTTTCACACTCTTCAAGAGGCTCTTTAGTCCCTCTTTCCTTTCTGTCATTAGGATGGTATCATCTGCAAATCTGAGGCTGTTGATATTTCTCCCAGCAATCTTGATTTCAGCTTGTGAATCATCCAGCCTAGCATTTTGCATGATATACTCTGCATAGAATTTAAATAAGCAGGGTGACAATATATAGCCTCAATGTACTCATTTCCCAGTATTGAACCAGTCCATTATTCCATGTTCTGTTCTAACTGTTTCTTCTTGTCATGCATACAGAGTTTTCAGGAAAAAGTAACATTGTTTGGTATTCTTGTCTCTTGAAGAACTTTCCACAATTTGTTGTGATTCACACAGTCAAAGGCTTTAGTGTAGTCAATGAGGCAGAAATAGATGTTTATCTGGAATTTTCTTGCTTTTTCTTTGATCCAACTATTGTTGGCAATTTAATCTCTGGTCCCTCTTCCTTTTCTAAATCCAGCATGTACATTGGGAAGTTCTTGGTTCACATACGGTTGAAACCTAGCTTGAAAGATCTTGAACATTACCTTGCTAGCAAGTGAAATCACAATGTACAGTAGCTTGAACATCCTTTGGCATGCCTTTCTTTGGGATTGGAATAAAAACTGATCTTTTCCAGCCCTGTGGCCACTGCTGAGTTTTCTAAATTTGCTGACGTATTGAGTGCAGCACTTTAACAGAATGATCATTTTGGATTTTAAATAGCTCAGCTGGGATTCTACCACCTCCATTAGTTTTGCTATTGTAATGCTTCCTAAGATCCACTTGACTTCCCACTCCAGGATGTCTGGCTCTAGGTTAGTGACAACACCATTGTGGTTATCCAGGTCATTAAGACCTTTTTGTATAGTTCTCCTGTGTATTATTGACACCTCTTAGTCTCTTCTGCTTCTGTTAGGTAGTTGCCATTTCTGTCCTTTATTGCGCACATCTTTGCATGAAATATTTCCTTGGTATCTCCAATTTTGTTGAAGAGATCTCTAGGCTTTCCCATTCTGTTGCTTACCTCTATTTCTTTGTGTTGTTCACTTAAGAAGGCTTTCTTGTCTTTCCTTGCTATTTTCTGTAACTCTGCATTCAATTGGATATATTTTTCTCTTCCTCCCTTGCTTTTTGCTTCTCTTCTTTCCTCAGCTATTTGTAAAGCCTCCTCAGACAACCATTTCGCCTTCTTGCATTTCTTTTCCTTTGAGATGATTTTGGTAGCACCTCCTCTTCAATGTTATAAGCCTCTGTCCATAGTTCTTCAGTTACTTGGCCCAGCAGATCTAATCCCTCGAATCTGTCACCTCCACTGTATTATTGTAAGGGATTAGATGTAGGTATATGTGAATGGCATAAGGGTTTCCCCTACTTTCTTCAATTTAAGCTTGAATTTGCAATAAGGAGCACATAATCAGAGCCACAAGACATTTCCAGATCTTGTTTTTGCTGACTGTATAGAACTTATCCATCTTTGCAGCAAGGAATAGAATTAATCTGATTTTGGTATTGACCATCTGGTGATGTCCATGTGTAGAGTTTTACCTTGTGTTTTTGGAAGAGGGTGTCTGCAATGACCACTTTGTTCTCTTGGCAAAACTGTTAGCCTTTGCCCTGCTTCATTTTTTACTCCAAGGCCAAACTTCCCTTTTACTCCTGATATATCTTGTCTCCCTGCTTTTGCAAAAAGTGAATGAGTTTGATGAGTCCACCAGAAAATGGCACATATACTGAGTTGATGTAGAAACCATAGTGAACATTCAATAGATTTAATGACTTTGAGAGTTGAAATTTCAATTAAAATTAATATTTTTCTTCTCCTCCAGTAAATAAATATTTGTTACTAAAGAAATGGACATAGGTTAGGTACATGAAACAGAATAACCAATAAACTTTGGACAAGAAGTTCAAATCATATTATCTGATTTATCTGACATTAGGAAAAAATAAATCTGGGAATATCAGAGCTAATTTTGTGTGAGCATTTGCTGTCATTGGTATACAAGTAGACCATCAAAGAGTTACACAGATGGTTACACAATACACTTGCCCAATCAAACTATTAACTGATGCATACGTGCGTGCACACAGACACATACACAGAGTTAAAAAAAAAAATCTGTGAAACAGAGGCACAAAAAGTTGAGTTGTGGCACACCATCTGTTCTGCTGGAAGAGCATCTTTTTAATGAAATCTAGTGTGTAACAGACATTGATTTTTACTCTGAGCCTAATGTATGTTACCTTGTTGGCCCAGGCCCAGTCTCATGTCATATGGGTCTCTGCTTGTCAGAAGTAAAAATTGGGGTCCTAAAATATTTCTGAATAAAAACTGAAGTCTTACATTTATGCCACCTCTTTTACACATTAGCAGATGGATCTCTGTGGCTTGAAAATCTGGTAAAGATACATTTCCAAGATGTGGCTGGTTATTGCTTCCAGCTTATATAGAATAGGTAATAGACTAGGAAGCAACCTCCTGTCACTCTTATTGAATAACCTCATTGTTTATGTTATGGCAATGCTGATCTGTACCTTGATTTTTATGAATTTAAGGTATTTCTTTAGATATTATTTCTCAACCTTCTTTATATTTTCTAATTATTTTATAATTTTCCTAGACTACAGCTTTCTGATATGTGTACTCATACATGCAATTCTGCAATGTCATGCCATTTGGGGGTCTGTCATTCAGCAAGACAATCTTCCTTAGTCTCTTGACTTTTGATAGAGGAACAGATGGTTTAGAATCAGAGCACACACACACACACACACACACACAGAGGAATAAAACAGACAAAAGTAGACAAAAACGTAAACTGCATGTTTAATTCCTGGTGCTTTAAGGAAGCCTGCTATCAAGTTTATGACTGGCTAAATCTCCAGCTGTAGTTATTAGGGCAGAGATCACAAATTTAAATGATTGTAGATGAGCATGGAGATATTCAGTTTAGATAAGCAATCACTTAAAATTCTGCTCTTCTTGTTGTCACTCATTCCTGCCATCCTCTCATGCTGTAGTCCTCAAGTTTCAAAAGTAAGTTAAGTCTTAACGGACATGCCTCTAATCCAAAAAACTAGACAAGTTGAAATTCATGCTAATAACTGGAATATAAAGAATATTTGAGAAGTCTTCAATTACTTTTGTTTCTAGAGACAAGAAGGGCTTGATTAAAAAAAAAAAGAAAGATTTAGAGGGACCTCCTTGGTGATTCAGTGGGTAAGAATTTGCCTAGCAATGCAGGGGACATGGTTTGATTCTAGTCTAGGAACAAATATCCTACATGTCACAGAGCAACTAAGCCCCCCCATGCTCTGCAACTATAGAGTCCATGCTCTGCAACAGAAGATCCCACATGATGCAAACAAGATACCATGTGCTGCAACTAAGACTCAATGCAGCCAAATAAATAAATAATTGGGGAAAAAATAAAAGATTTAGAGAAATTCAAAAAGTCCTATGTAGGTGTTCCTTATATTAAATAAAACTGATTCTAATGGTTTTTAAATTGAAACATGGAAGACGTAGCCACATAGCCAGTAGTTCTACTTGGTCCCTACATTTATTAGATAATTCTATTGGAGTTAGAGTGAAACAGATTTGGATAAAATGTTATAATTTATTGTAGTTTTACTAGAAAGTGCAGAAACTAAGAAAGGGCTAAAATAAGATGAATTTTTTAAAAAAATCACTATATTTTTAAAAGATACCAACATTCCAGAAAATCCCGAGGCATAGTCTTGTTGGGGGAGAGTGTAATTTCCTCAGTTCTGTCTCGCCACAGCAAAAATTTGAAACAGTGGACCAGTGTTACAGCTCGGTTACAGTTCAATTTTATTTGGCAAGCAAAGGAAAATACATCCTCGAGGTGTGAGGGCAGACCAACCCAAAAGAACATAGAGGTTCAATCTTGGCTCCTTTTCTTATATATATATATATTTTCTCTTCCCCCTGAGCCTGCCCTATGTAAACTGGCTAGTCAGGAGGGCTGTTTGTTTCACCTGAGGTTCTCACTCTGGGCCTCAGAACTTCTTTTGTTCCATGTTCATGGGCTTGTCCCTTCTTTGTCTTTTAGCCACTGCCATTTTGGACTCCTTTTTCCTATTCCAACTACCTAACAAGACTATGTCAAGTATTGCGTATGTAGAAATTTAACACCACTATTAGGAGATTTCTTTTTTATAGTCTGCTGAACCTCAAACTTCAATAAGCCCAAATACTGTGAATTAGTTCAACTTACTTTATTATTGGGAATTCCCTGGTAACTCAGTTGCTAAAGAATCTGCCTGCAGTGCAGGATACCTGAGTTCAATCCTTGGGTTGGGAAGCTCCCCTGGAGAAGGAAATGGCAAATACCCAAATACCATGAATTAGTTCAACTTTTTAAATTATTATTATCAGGATAAAATTGAGAAATATTAGTGGATATTTTCCCATGCCACCTTTCCACGTGCCCTTTTTAAACTCCTGGTACTTCTCTGAACAGTGATGTTTAAGACTGTAATTTCCCCAAAAATGAGTTTTCCACCAAACAAAACATGTAATGTCATTCTTGGCTAAAAGTTAAATCCCATAATCCAGACATAAGACAAAGGGATTTGGGTAGAATATTTTATTATGGATACCCATTTCTCCCTCCCAGAGTCCATTTTACTTATGTCAACACTTGAACTTTACTGTGGCCTATATACTGAATTATTTGCTGGAAGAAAAGACAAAGTTGGATATTGAGAAGGTTCTCTAGAAACTTTTCTCTATCTCATCAATATACCTATACCAAGTTAGATCCAAAAGTGTAGAGATATTAAACATCTGGATACAATTAGTAGTTTGAGAGCAATATAACCTATAATGAACTACCCATCTGGTACTCTGAAAAATGTTTGCTCCCAGAATTTCCCACAGTGGAATGGCATAGGAGCAGGAGAATACACATAGCTAAGGGGTATATCAGGGGCAGGAAGCAGCCATGCTTCCTGCGGCCCTTGAATATCCTGTGAGATTAGGCAAAGACCAAAAGACAAAAGACCCAAAGGGGTCTTGCATTCATGCCTAGGGGTAAATTCTGAATTATCAATTTAAATATAAAATGGCTGAGAAAACAAAGAGAACTGCTCATAACAATACTGCAGACAGGCAAAGGAGAGCTAAGAATAGATTCAGAAACCAAGATAAATAACAAAAAACTTACTTCAGGTCTGAATATGTGATTTGAAATTGTATATAATTTGTTCCCATTGTATCTTTGATGTCTTTGTGTATGCTAAATGAATCTTCTCCTATTCCATTTTTTTTTTATTTTTTTTTCCATTTATTTTTATTAGTTGGAGGCTAATTACTTTTCAATATTGTAGTGGTTTTTGCCATACATTGACATGAATCAGCCATGGATTTACAATATTCCATTTTTTAAAATCTCTTGTTAATGGCTTTCTTTACACAAGAAGTGTAATGAAGCAATACTGGTGGGCTAGTTAAGAGAATGGCCTAGTCCTCAAAGAAGGTTGGATATCTTTCTTTCCCTGATTGGGTATGCATTGGTTTCCATGTGTTAGGTAGTTAGAACAGGAAAAAGGAGTCCAAAATGGCGGTGGCTAAATGACAAGGAAGGGAAAAGCCCATGAAAATAGAACAAAGAAAAATCCAAGAACCAGAGTGAGGACCTCAGGTAGAACAAACAGCAGCCCTGGCTAGCCCAATTCACATAGGGCAGGCCCAGGGGGAGGGAAAAACATAAAAAGAGGAGCCAAAGGTCCAGGGCCTCTCATGCACATGTGTGCACGTTCTCCCTCTCCCCCTCCCTCTCTCCCTCCCTCTCTCCCTCTCTCTCTCCCCTTTCTGCCTCTCTCTCTCTCTCTCTCTGTGTCTCACTCTGTTTCACTCTCGCTCTCTCTTGGTCTCTCTCTCTCTCTACCCTCCCCCGCCCCCCCAGTGCTCTCTCTCTGTGTCACTCTCTCCCACTCTCTTCTTTTCCCTTTTTGGTCGGCATGTCCTCACGCCTTGAGGATGTGTATTTTCCTCTTATTTTCTAAATAAAACTGAGCTGTAACATGGAGCTGTAATGCTGATCTGTCCGAGAGCTGAGACATGGTCTGTCTGAGGGCCCTTTGCTTCAAGTTTTTGTTGTGATGAGACATAACCAAGGAAATTACACACTCCCCTGACACATGCATTTCAAAGTTTATCTCCTATCACAGATTAAATTATTTAATCAATGCCTTCCTCATGACTCAGCTGGTTCAGAACCCACCTGCAATGCAGGAGACCTGGGTTTGATCCCTAGGTTGGGAAGATCCTCTGAAGAAGGGAATGGCTACCCACTTCAGTATTCTGGCCTGGAGAATTCCATGGACTATGTAGTCCATGAGGCCCAGAGTCAGAAACAACTCAGTGGTTTTCACTGAGAAGAAACAATATTTTTATGAAGAGTGAAAACTACTCTTCTTGGGAACTCTAGAAAGCTAGAGGTTAAACTGCCTTTTCAGAATAAAGAGAAGAGTGATTCTAGGGAGTATTTAAAGAGAACAATGGAAAAACAGAATCATGTTTATGGAAAAAAATTATAGATTCTATGGGAGTTAAGAAAGTAAAATTTTTCTTCCAAGGGCATAATCATATTATAGTATTCAATTTCCTTAAACTATGAATGGAGAAGAATATGTATGGGAAAATCCATGAATTGAAGGTCATACTCAGTAATTTAATATTAAAAAAAGATAAAAAAGATAGTTTTGAATATCCCTTTAAATTTTAAGTTTTTAAACCTGTGATGAATAGAAAGAACTCTTTTGACCTGCCTCAATAGTAATAATAGGTAAACTACTTCATTTGCTTTTTTATCATTGTCTTGCATGCCTGTGTGCTCAGTTGTGTCTGTTTCTGACTCCATGGACTACATACAGCCCTATAGGCTCCTCTGTCCATGGGATTTTCCAGGCAAGAATACTGGAGTGTGTAGCCATTTAGTACTCCAGGGGATAACTCTTGTCTCTTCACGTCTCCTGCATAGAAAGCAGGATTCCTTACCATTCTTCTGGATTGGCTAAAGGTTCATTCAGCCTTTTCTATAAGATGTTGCAGAACAACCAAAGCAAACCTTTTGGTCAATATAAATATAGTGTTAGTCATTCAGTTGTGTCTGACTCTTTGCGATCCCACGGACTGTAGATCACCAGGCTCCTGTGTCTGTGGGATTCCTCAGGCAAGAATACTGGAGTGGGTTGCCACTCCCTTCTTCAGAGGATCTTCCTGACCTAGGAATTGAACGCCAGTCTTCTATGTTGCAGGCAGATTCTTTACCATCTTAGCTACAACAAAGGGAACTATATTCATATCTTATAATAAGTATTGCTATACAGTAAGTTCTTGTTGCTTACCTATCAATATTTTATTTATAGTTCTTGTATCTGTTAATCCCAGCCTCCTAATTTATTCCTCTTCCCTTCCCTTTCCCCTTTGGTAACCATAAGCTTCTTTCTATGTCTATAAATCTGTTTCTTTTTTGTATACAGATTCAGGTGTTTTTTTTTTTTTTTTTGGAGTCCACTTGTTAATTTATTTTCAAATACACAAAAGAGAAGGAGTGTTACTGATGTTTCATTGATTAGTTCCTTTAGTTCAGTTCAGTCGCTCAGTCGTGTCTGACTCTTTGCGACCCCATGAATCGCAGAACGCCGGGCCTCCCTGTCCATTACCAACGCCTGGAGTTTACTCAGACTCTTGTCCTTCTAGTCGGTGATGCCATCCAATCAGCTCATCTTCTGTTTTCCTCTTCTCCTCCTGCCCCCAATCCCTCCCAGCATCAGGGTCTTTTCAAATGAGTCAACACTTCGCATGAGGTGGCCAAAGTACTGCAGTTTCAGCTTCAGCATTAGTCCTCCCAATGAACACCCAGGACTGATCTCCTTTAGGGTAGATTGGTTGGATCTCCTTGCAGTCCAAGGGACTCTCAAGAGTCTTCTCCAACACCACAGTTCAAAAGCATCAATTTTTCGGCACTCAGCTTTCTTGATAGTCCAACTCTCACATCCACACATGACCACTGGGAAAGCCATAGCCTTGACTAGACAGACCTTTGTTGGCAAAGTAGTGTCTCTGTTTTTTAATATGCTGTCTAGGTTGGTCATAACTTTCCTTCCAAGGAGTAAGCGTCTTTTAATTTCCTTATATGTATGATATTGGGAAAGTGATTATTTTGCATTTATAGATGTGGTATATTTTCCTTACCATATCTCCTTTATCAACAGTTTTATCTTCTCCATCAAGCAAAATAATATTTGTTCATGTAAATAATAAAATTATAAATATTTACAAAATATTAGATGATAGTAAGAGATAATGATGTGCTAATTATCAGCCTTTGTTTATAACTGTCATTTGTTGTTCTGTCGCTCAGTCATCTCTGACTCTTTGCAACCCCATGGACTGCAGCACACCAGGCTCCACTGCCACAGAACTAAGCAAATAATTTCATGGATCAGTCTCGAAATCCAGTGCTATCCAAAGTTTTGAGTAAATTCTACCATTTTAATCCTTATTATGTGCCAGTGTAATACAGTATACTAAGTTTTATAATACAAAGATGAATAGAATGGGCAAATACCATTTGTACACAAGTCCATGAAAGGATTGACAGTCTATTTCTTGTCCACTACTGTATATCCTGTTTTTATACACGGACTGGTACAAATGAGATATTCAATAAAACATTTTGAATTCTGTAGCTAAGATTGCATTTACTCAAGTATGAGCTGCATATTTTATTAACTAATATTTTAATATTGGTTGCCTGCTATTTTAATAAGTTGAGATCAATCATCATTAATATCCATGAAAATATAGAGCTCTTTTAATGATTTACATTGATAACTGAGCAGAAAAGTCATTTGACAAAGATTCTAACATTTAAAAGTTTGAAGTTTGTTCAAACCTATTTATTTGACTTGTACTATTATCCCTATGTATATATTCATATATATATAGATAGATATATAAACACGTGTAAACGTTATTCTAAATAAAACTAAAAATTCTAAATAAAAAACATAACAAGACTTTACTCTTAAGAAAATGTAGTCTCAGAGATTCATTCAGCAATAGTAATAAATAATTGTACTATTTTGTAAAATATAACAGAATACCAAAGAAGGCTGATGATTACAACACAACTAAAGTAGAAAATAAAGATAAATTTAAAATGTGGGAAAAGTGAATAAAAATTTCTGCCCATAGCACTAACATTGTAGGTAACTATTAAGCTTTTCCTGTAACTCTAAAACAACGACAAATCTCAGAAGGGGAATATGAAGTCAGTGTCCTAACTGTTTCTAGCTATTAGAAAAGAATAATATACCAGGGACCATCACTCAACTCTGAATATTCCAGAGCCTGTCAAATCCACAATTGTACTACCTACTCTTTTTTCCTTTTGTGCAGACACAGACACTATAATTTTCATATTCCAAACTACAAGAAGAACTTGCAACATTTTTAAATGTTTTTTCATGTACATACAATGTCCCCAAAATAAGAAGTTTAGATTTATACTATAAGTAGAAGTAAAATGTATGACAGCAAAAGTATTAAAACTTAGACAAAATAATTAAAAGAATTATTCAATAATTTATTGAATTCAAAAAATTCAATAATATAATTATTCTTTTAATTATTCAAGATTCTTACTCAAGGCTTGAAATAGACTGTGGTAAGTAAAAGATCTATATTATCAACCAAAATCAGCTCCTAAAATGAAAACAAAATATGCTTTAGCTAATAAGCCATCAAAAAAGTTAAACTGAATTTGAAAATGTAGTAAATTAACCCAAAAGAAGTAAAAAAATATGGAAAAGGGGGACAAAGAATAAATGGAATAAAAACCAGATATAAAATTTAATATTTAAACATGATTATACCAATAATCTCTTTTTATTGAAATAATCTGGTATTATTGATATATGATATTTAAAGAGACAGGAATACCAGATCATCTTACCTTCCACCTGAGAAATTTGTAGACAGGGCAAGAAGCAACATTTAGAACCAGACATGAAATCATGGACTGGTTCCAAATTGGGAAAGGAGTACATTGAGGCTGTATATTGTCACCCTGCGTATTTAACTTATATGCAGAGTACATCATGTGAAATGCCAGGCTGGATAAAGCACAAGATAGAATCAAGATTGCTGCGAGAAATATTAATAATCTCAGATACGCAGATGGCACCACATTTATGGGAGAAAGTGAAGAGGAACTAAAGAGGGTCTTGATGAAAGTGAAAAAGGAGAGTGAAAAAGTTGGCTTAAAACTCAAGATTCAAAAAACTAAGATCATGGCATCCAGCCCCATCACTTCATGGCAAATAGATGGGGGAACAGTGGAAACAGTGACATACTTTACTTTCTTGGGCTCCAAAATCACTGCAGATAGTGACTGCAGCCATGAAATTAATAGACACTTGCTCCTTGGAAGAAAAGCTGTGACCAACCTAGACAGCATATTAAAAAGCACAGCCATTGCTTTGCGAACAAAGGTCCATTTAGTCAGAGCTATGGTTTTTCCAGTAGTCAGGGAGGGATGTGAGAGTTGGACAAGAAGGCTGAGTGCTGAAGAATTGCCGCTTTTGAACTATGGTGCTGAAGAAGACTTGAGAGTCCCTTGGACTGCAAGGTGATCCAAACAGTCCATCCCAAAGGAAATCAGTCCTGAATATTCATTGGAAGGACTGATGCTGAATCTGAAATGTCAATACTTTGGCCACCTGTTGAGAAGAACTTATTCATTGGCAAAGACCCTGATACTGGGAAAGATTGAAGGCAGGAGGAGAAGGGGATGACAGAGGATGAGATGGTTGGATGACATCAATGACTCAATGTACATGAATTTGAGCAAGCTCTGAGAGCTGGTGATGGACAGGGAAGCCTGGCATACTGCAGTCCATGGGGTCACAAAGATTCAGACACGATGAGTGACTAAACTGAACTTATATCACTAATCATATTAAATATATGTGATATAAACACTATATTAAATACTAGACATTATCAGATGAATAAAAAGAAAACCCAAAAGAATAATATATGTTAAAAGTAAAATAGTAAAGAAATGTATACTGATACTAATCAAAAGAAAGCTAGAGTAGCTATACTTACATTAGAAAAATTAGATTTCAGAGCAATGAATAATGACAATGATAAGAAGTTACTTTATAAAGATAACAAATTAATTGCATGATGATATCACAATAATCCAAAATATGTATGCATCTATTAATAGATCTTCAAAATACATATAACAGAAACTAGTAGTACCTCAAACAGAAAAATCCACAAATGTAGTTGAAGATTACAATACTATTCTCTGAATAACTGATATCATAAATAGACAAAAACACAGTAAGGAGATAGAAGACTTGAAAAACATTCTGTTATTTCATATAGCTGATGAAACGAATTTACATCTAACAGCCAAAAGTATAAAGAAAGCAAAGTCCATCAAGATATGAAGAATAAAGGAATTTCTGAACATTTTACAATGGAATACAGCTTGACAATTAAAAAATACTATTTATACACAGAACACAACATTGAATCTGAAAATACTCTAAATGAAAGAAGCCTGACCAAAATAAATAATAATTCTATATTTATATAATACTCTATCATATGGAATCTAATATGTAGCAACAGAAAGAAGAGAAAGATTGCCTGGCAATGAAGTATAGGGAAATTCAACACAGAGATACAAAGCAGCATGAGGAAAGTTTTGAGGGTGATGGATATGGTTATTATTTTGATTGTGATATTTTTATGATGTATACATTTATCAACATTTATTACATACTATGCACTAAATATATGTAACTTATTGTATGTTGGTTATACAATATTTATATATGTATTAAATTGTCAAATTGTTTAGTTATAAGAGGGTTCTATTGGATATTAGTCATTCTTCATACAATATTTCTGAGAATGATGACAATTTTCTGGATCTGGTTTTGGAAATTGATGTATTAAGTGGAGAATTCTTGAGATCAAGAGGTTTTGTAGCTAATATTTTTATTAGGCTATTGTTATGAGCATTAAGGTCATGTAAAGTGATGATGAGACTTTTCTAACACAGAGGGGTATATTGCCAAAATCCTCAAAGAATATGTAGTTGGGAAATGAAGAGGGCACCAAGTTATGACTGCCACAAACAGGGAAGAGATTGGTTTAGTGAAATTTCATGAACTTTGGAAAAATACTGTGGAAAATTCTGAAGGAGATGGGATTACCAGACCACCTGACCTCCCTCTTGAGAAACCTGCATGCAGGTCAGGAAGCAACAGTTAGAACTGGACATGGAACAACAAACTGGTTCCAAATTGGGAAAGGAGTATGTCAAGGCTGTATGTTGTCACCCTGCTTATTTAACTTATATGCAGAGTACATCATGAGAAATGCTGGGCTGGAAGAAGCACAAGCTGGAATTAAGATTGCCGGGAGAAATATCAATAACCTCAGATATGCAGATGACACCACCCTTATGGCAGAAAGTGAAGAGGAACTAAAAACCTCTTGATGAAAGTGAAAGAGGAGAGTGAAAAAGTTGGCTTAAAGCTCAACCTTCAGAAAACTAAGATCATGGCATCTGGTCCCATCACCTCATGGGAAATAAATGGGGAGACAGTGGAAACAGTGTCAGACTTTATTTTGCGGGGCTCCAAAATCACTGTGGATGGTGACTACAGCCATGAAATTAAAAGACACTTACTCCTTGGAAGGAAAGTTATGACCAAACTAGATAGCATATTAAAAAAGCAGAGACATAAAATAAATAAATAAATAAATAAATAAAAAGCAGAGACATTACTTTGGCAACAAAGGTCCCTCTGGTCAAAGCTATGGTTTTTCCAGTGGTCATGTATGGATGTGAGAGTTGGACTGTGAAGAAAGCTGAGCGCAGAAAAATTGATGCTTTTGAACTGTGCTGTTGGAGAAGACTCTTGAGAGTCCATTGGACTGCAAGGAGATCCAACCAGTCCATCCTAAAGGAGATCAGTCCTGGGTGTTCATTGGAAGGACTGATGCTGAAGCTGAAACTCCAATACTTTGGCCACCTCATGTGAAGAGTTGACTCATTTGAAAAGACCTTGATGCTGGGAGGGATTGGGGTCAGGAGGAGAAGGAGACGACAGAGAATGAGATGGCTGGATGGCATCACTGACTCGATGGGCATGAGTTTGAGTAAGCTCCGGGGGTTTGTGATGGACAGGGAGGCCTGGCATGCTGCGATTCATGGGGTCGCAAAGAGTCAGACACGACTGAGTGACTGAACTGAACTGAACTGAAAGATATTTATAAAATATTATGGCTTGTGTAGGGTAAGGAAGAATGAGAAACCCTTCAGGGAATTTCAAGTAAAGCAGTAACTATTAGAGATAAGAATAAAGAAGAGTACATTTTGAAGATATTTGAAAATATAAGAGAATGTCTTTGCTTCTAGCCCCATATTGTTATAACTATAAGGAAGTTATCTTCCCATACCAAGGATTTGTAGTCTCACTCAGGATTCCTGAATTATCCAATACCCTCTCACTTTAGTTGACATCTTAATCCTGATATAGAACTTCAAAAGCTTACCTCAAGCACCCATATTCATTAGACTCTATCATATCAATTTATTCTAATTTAACAATGTAAGGGTTAATTTTTTTCCTCTCACTCTGAATCTGCTTTAATCTCATCATGTATGATTGATTATTGGTAGCTTTCCTATCTCTTATTAATTCTCTTTCTAAAGGCTGCAAGACATCCACTGAAAAATGCCTATTCGGTCCAATCATCTGGAAGAGCATCTGCCATCAGAATTGTTTATAATTCTGTCCCATCTACCTGCACATGCAGATTATGTAAGAAGTCTGCTCTACCAGCTCAGACACTGCCTGGGTAGCCCAGCTGTTCTCTCTCATTCTAACTCATGTTGCTCTGTCAATGTCTCTAGCACTACTATGTCCTTGACTTTAGGACTCTAGTGACATTTTTTCATCCTGTCTCAGGATGAAGACATTTACTTCCTCTAAAAAGATTTTAATAGAGACCATTAAGAAGAAAAATTCTGGAAATACCTTTGAAAAAAAATTAAACTATCAGATCATCTTTCATCATTACTAGAGCAATATACAGGTTCAAGTAATCTATCCTATAGGTCAATGAATAAAGGAAATAATAAACATTATATATAAATTTGGAGATGATTTTTAAAAAGCTATGAGTGAATGCTGATTTCATGTATATGAAAATCAATGTAATTGAAAATCAGTGTAATTGAACAGGAAAATGACCAACAGAGTTGAGGGGTGTCAAAAAATGTTTTTTTAATTTGTAGCAAAATCAAAATTAGAGAAAGGATAACTTAGTAGCTTGTGCCAATACAGTGAATTAGTGGTAAAGCAGGAAATAGACCATGGTTTTCTGATTCCTACTATATCTGTAAATGGTTTTACAAAGCTTTTATTTAACAGCACAGGTGAAACTGAATATCACTGTACATATCTATTTAACAACATAATTCTTCTAATCATACATTTTTTTGTTCTCAGACTTTGTCATATCATTGACTTAGGGACCACAGCTAGGTTAAAACTGGCTTATATACTCAGATAAATTTAGGCTAAATGCTCAGACCTTGCACACCAGGGCTAATATCCTTAAAAAGAATATATAGGCAGATCAGGGGTCAAGAATATTTTGAGGAAAAGTTAACTGAAGTATAAATATCTGAGTCCACATTCTATTTCCATTTGTGCTGTTTTGCTAAATTTCATTTGTGTATAGGTTCAGTGACATCTGTTTATTAATTTTATCCTCATTATAATCCGATGAGGTAATTCTTACATTCTCCATTTTTGTGGATGGAAAATTGAGATCTGAGATTTAGACTGAAAGTAAAATGTTAGGAATTGTAACGTGGACTTCTTTTATACCAGAGCCCATTTTCTTTTTCATTGCTCTGTGTGTTCAGTCATGTATAACTCTTCGTGACCATATGGACTGCATCCCTCCAGGGTCCTCTGTCCATGGAATTTTCCAGGAAATAATACTGGAATGTGTTACCATTTCTTACTCCAAGGGGTCTTCCCAACACAGGGATCAAACCTGCTTCTCCTGCATTTGCAGGTGAATTCTTTCCCACTGAGCCACCTGGAAAGCTCATTATTCTTTCTATTACATCCTGCTATACCCAAAGTGAACCTTAAAAAAAAGAGAGAGAGAGAGAGAGAAAGCATCTCTTCATTGATATTAATTCATTTACTTACAGCATCATTTCTCACCTCAGTTATGCTTAAAGTACCTATAAGCAAAATCTGATTACCTTTGAATTTGAGGATGGGTTTCTTGATCAGTTGGTAAAGTCTACAATTTTACTCAGCTCTGTAAGTTTCTATATGTGATTATGGTCAAGTTCTTTAACATCTTCAAACCTCAGTTCATGCATCTGAAAGACAGGGATTAAAATAAATGTTTTGCACATACATATATACACACATACATATATCTCAGGTATTTGAGGTAAATGATGATAGCTCCCCTTGCTCAATCTTACCTAAGTATTTTGCTTAATACATCAATGTCCATATCTTCATAGGTGTTTAGAAATGTTATTAATCATAGTGTAACTAATAAGTCTGCAATCCCAAGAAAGATACTAAATTAAAGGATTGTGATATGATAAAAAGAATCTCCTCAACAGATGGCTATTCTCTCAGGGAGAAAAGACCTGTCTAAAAAATTAGTAAGACTAACAATTTCTTTTTTCTTTGACTTCAGTTAATATACTCTCACTCCAACCTACTTTAAAAAATAAAGTTTCCCAAATATTTTCATTCCATTACTCTTCAATCCACAGAGTCTATTCGTACTAAATTAGTTTCTTTCATCTAATGGTAAGAATAAATCAGCTTATTTGCTCATTCCAGTTTTACTACTACAACTTCAATAGCCTTAATCTCTTGAAATATACAAATTCAATACACACTTCTCCTGATTGCCATCTCCTGTGGCATTAGACAGAGGTGCCTTGAAACTTCTATTTATTGACCAGAATCTTTGAAATGGATTTATTTAATATGTTAATACTTTTCACTTTAACCAAGGTCATTTTTTTTTTTCTGCCTGATAATTACACGGAGAATTTTAACCAGGGTTCCTTTGGTATCAACATGTATTGCATAAAAATATTTCCCTAAATTAACAAGGAAATATTTTGAGATTTTTTCCATGTTTTTTCTTACAAAGATAAACTTTTAAAAAATGGAAAAATAGAAAAGATAATAACCAAAATGTTTATTCATTATTTATGATTTATACTTATTAATTACAATTTATACATGTTGTCTACTATTTTCTTTATACTTGTAAAATAAAATATTCAGGTAAATTTAAAGTTTGCTTTGACACTCATCCTAGGACCATTCCAAATTCATCTACAAAGGTAAGTTAACATGTTGGTGGTATGGTGGTGAGCATAGCTGCCTTCCAAGGGAATCCTCTTATACTGTTGGTGGGCATGCAAATTGATACAGCCACTATGGAGGACAGTATGAAGATTAAAAAAAATAGAAATAAAACTACCATATGACCCACTGTCCGACTACTGGACATATGAGAAATCTTGAGAAAACCATATTTGAAAAAGACCCATGTACCCCAGTGTTCATCACAGCACTTTTTACAATAGCTGGGACATGGAGGCAGCCGAGATGTCCATCAACAGATGAATGGATAAAGAAGCTGTGATACATATATGAAATGAAATATTACTCAGCCATAAAAAGAAACACTTTTGAGTCAGTTGTTATGAGGTGGATGAATCTAGAGCCTATCATACAAAATGAAGTAAGTCAGAAAGAGAAAAACAAGTCCCATTTACTAACACATGTGTATGGAATATAGAAAGATGGTACTGATGAACCTATACTCAGGGCAGCGATGGGCATGCAGGATAGAGAACAGACTTGTGGAGATAGCAGGGGAAGAAGAGGGTGGGACGAATGGAGATAGTAGCCTGGAAACATATACACCATCATTTGTAAAATAATAGCCAGTGGGAACTTGCTCTATGACTCAGGGAGATGAAATTGGTGCTCTGTGACAACTAGAGGGGTGAGATGGGGTGGGAACTGCGAAGGAGGTTCAAGAGGGAAGAGACGTATGTATACCTGTTGCTGATTCATGTTGATATACGGCAGAAGCCAGCACAATATTGTAAAGCAATTATTCTTCAATTAAAAATGAATTTTAAAATGTTTTACATATAAATAGATAAATAAAACTACATCCTAGTAGAGGAATGGCAGAGTTTAGCCTCAACTTCAAGAATTTAAAGGATGCAGAGGTGATGAGCCTTATTTTTTCCTCCATTTAATTTACCACTCTGGCCAAACTAAACCAGAATATTTGTCTTTTTTCTCTGCATATGACCTTGATTCTTAATAATAAAGACTTTTACACATGAATAGAAGAAAAGAAAATGTTGTGTCTCAAATCTGTGTTATATATGCCTTTCTAGACAAAAAATATATTTTCCAGCCTCACCTACACTAAGATTAAACCATGTGTCTGAGTTCTGGCCAGTTTGGCTAAAGGAAGTGAAATCCTATGCAAAACTGTTCATACCTTATTGTTTTTAAAGCAAGTATCACAAGATAAAACCAGCATAACTGAGTCAACACATAACATATTGATACACAGCTGGTTTTGGCCTGATGGAGAAATGAATTTCATGTTTTTCTACTGAAATAATATATTGGGCATTTATTACCAATTAACAGAATAGCATAGTTTATTCCCATATAAATTTTCAGTTGATTAGCCCTTACTCTTAAATATCTAAATTGAAATGCATATAATTATATGAGACAGGGAAAAGTAAAACATTTTCAGCTGTAAATATAAAATCCTAACTCTTAATAACATTTGACAAACTTTACCTACAAATTTACATTTACAGGTATTAAAATTGCCAGTAGTCAAAATACATTTGTAGTGATTTTAAAATTGGAGTGACTAAATTTCAGGTATTTTCTTGTAATATGAGAAAACACATTTGTAAAGTTGATTAGATTTGTATTCACTCTTATAATAATCAGTATAACTGTTAAATAGAAATAGAAAGTATTATAAAGCAGTGGTTAAGAGCATGGGTTCTAGAATGATACAGATTTGGTTTCTCTATTTGCCCAGCAACTTGCAAAATGCGTACTTTGGAGACATTTATTTGCAATCCATAAAGCTTATCTATTTTTTTTTATCATTATTTCATTAATTTCTGTTAAATCGATTATAGGGATACTCTGGTGCCTCAGTGGTAAAGAATACACCTGCTAATGCAGGAGATTCAGATTTGATCCCTGGGTCAGGAAGATCCCCTGAGAAGGACATAGCAACCCACTCCAGTATTCTTCCCTGGGAAATCCCATGGACAGACAGGTTCTGGACCATAAGAATCACAGATTAAATTATTTAAATACATTATAGGGTTTGGAAAAAATTAGAGAATTAAATACCTTTAACAGTGATTCTGGGATATGGTATTAAATTAGAAACACATGGTATTTAAGTAATAAACTATAGATAAGTTGTAACTATTTAAAACAAATGTTGCAAACAGAGAATCACACATATACACATGGTAATATGTATTGCTATCATTTTTAAAAACCAAAATTGCTTGCATGATTGCAAGTTCTATGATGGTCCAACTTTAAGAGCTTCTTTAGAATTTCCATTTTGTGATACTACAGCCTTAAAAATTGTTATTAAAATCTATAAGGTATTCCAATCAATCTTAAGTATACTGACCACCGATATTAAACATAGGTCTTTAGTTTGGAGTGATCTAGACTACAGTTCAGTTCAGTTCAGTTCAGGCTCTCAGCTATGTCCAACTCTTTATGACTCCATAGACTGCAGTATGTCAGGCCTCCCTGTCCATCATCAACTACTGGGGTTAACCCAAACTCATGTCCATTGAGTTGGTGATGCCATCCAACCAGCTCATCTTCTGTCTTCCATTTCTCCTCCTGCCCTCAATCTTTCCCAGCATCAGGGCCCTTTCAAATGAGTCATCTCTTCACATCAGGTGGCCAAAGTATTGGAGTTTCAGCTTCAACATCAGTCCTACCAATGGATACCTAGGACTGATCTCCTCTAGGATGGACTGGTTGGATATCCTTGCAGTCCAAGGGATTCTCAAGAGTCTTCTCCAGCACCACAGTTCAAAAGCATCAATTCTTTGGCAATCAGGTTTCTTTATAGTCCAACTCTCATATCAATACATGACCACTGGAAAATCATAGCCTTGACTAGATGGACCATTGTTGGCAAAGTAATATCTCTGCTTTTTAATATGCTGTCTAGGTTGGTCATAACTTTTCTTCCAAGGAGTAAGCATCTTTTAATTTCATGGCTGCAGTCACCATCCTCAGTGATTTTGGAGCCCCAAAAAACAAAGTCTGTCAAAGTTTCCACTGTTTCCCCATCTATTTGTCATGAATTGACGGGACCAGACACCATGATCTTAGTTTTCTGAATGTTGAGCTTTAAGCCAACTTTTTCACTCTCCTCTTTCACTTTCATCAAGAGGCTGTCTAGGTCTTCTTCACTTTCTGCCATAAGGGTGGTGTCATCTGCATATCTGAGGTTACTGATATTTCTCACTGCAAACGACTCCAGCTTGTGCTTCATCCAGCCCCCCGTTTCTCATGATGTACTCTGCATATAAGTTAAATAAGCAGAATGACAATATACAGCCTAAGCATACTCCTTTTCCTATTTGGAGCCATTCTGTTGTACCCTGTCCAGTTCTAACTGTTGCTTCCTGACCTGCATACAGGTTTCTCAAGAGGCACGTCAGGTGGTCTGGTATTCCCATCTCTTTCAGAATTTTCCACAGTTTATTGTGATCCACATAGTCAAAGGCTTTGGCATAGTCAATAAAGCAGAAATAGATGTTTTTCTGGAACTCTTTTGCTTTTTCAATGATCCAGTGAATATTGGCTATCTGATCTCTGGTTCCTGTGCATTTTCTAAAACCAGTTTGAACATCTGGAAGTTCATGGTTCACGTATTGCTGAAGCCTGGCTTGGAGAATTTTGAGCATTACTTTACCAGCGTGTAAGATGAGTACAATGGTGTGGTAGTTTAAGCGTTCTTTGGCATTGCCTTTCTTTGGGATTGGAATGAAAATTGACCTTTTCCAATCCTGTGACCACTGCTGAGTTTTCCAAATTTTCTGATATATTGAATGAAGCACTTTCACAGCATCATCTTTTAGGATTTGAAAAAGCTCAACTGGAATTCCATCTCCTCCACTAGCTTTGTTCATAGTGACGCTTCCTAAGACCCATTTGACTTAACATTCCAGGACGTCTGGCTCTAAGTGAGTGTGAGTGATCACACCATCGTAATTATCTGGGTTGTAAGATCTTTTTTGTACAGTTTTTCTGTGTATTCTTGCCACCTCTTCTTAATATCGTTTGCTTCTGTTAGGTCCATACAATTTCTATCCTTTATTGAGGCCATCTTTGCATGAAATGTTCCCTTGGTATCTCTAATTTTCTTGAAGAGATCTCTCGTCTTTCCCATTGTATTGTTTTCCTCTATTTCTTTGCATTGATTGCTAAAGAAGCCTTTCTCATCTCTCCTTGCTAGTCTTTGGAACTCTGCATTCAAATGGAAATATCTTTCCTTTTCTCCTTTGCTTTTCACTTCTCTTCTTTTCACAGCTATTTGTAAGGCCTCCTCAGACAGCCATTTTGCTTTATTGCATTTCTTTTTCTTGAGGATGGTCTTGATCCCTGTCTCCTGTACAATGTCACAAACCTCCATCCATCAGGCAGTCTGTCTATCATATCTAGTTCCTTAAATCTGTTTCTCACTTCCACTGTATAGTCATAAGGGATTTGATTTAGGTCATACCTGAATGGTCTAGTGGTTTTCCCTACTTTCTCCAATTTAAGTCTGAATTTGGCAATAAGGAGTTCATGATCTGAGCCACAGTCAGCTCTCAGTCTTGTTTTAGCTGACTGTATAGAGCTTCTCCATCTTTGGCTGCACAGAATATAATCAATCTGATTTTGGTATTGACCATCTGGTGATGTCCATGTGTAGAGTCTTCTCTTGTGTTTTTGGAAGAGGGTGTTTGCTATGAGCAGTGCATTCTCTTACCAAAACTCTATTAGCCTTTCCCTGCTTCATTCTGTACTCCAAGGCCAAATTTTCCTGTTACTGCAGGCATCTCTTGACTTCCTACTTTTGCATTCCAGTCCCCTTTAATGAAAAGGACATCTTTTTTGGTCATCTTATAACACACCATCTCACTATGCCATGCTCTTCATAAAGAAAAATGCTGCCAAGGAAGGGCATATAACAGTTATTCGTGGATTTCTCACATCTAACTGACCTCTTTTATTTGTGCTTGGCGCAGAATTTTATATGAAAATTACAGCTATGCTGCATCTCATTGCTAGGTAGAGTTGGCCTGTGATACTTCAATCTTGCTGTTCTTGCCTCCAACTATGCCTCTAATATCACATTAACTCATGATCACAATGGAAAAAAACAAAAACAAAAACAAATGTACCTCTCACTTTTCAAAAAAACTTCATCATTTTACCCTATTTGTCATTTTCTTGAGCATTTAAGTAAACAGCCTCATTAATTTTGGTGAGTGACACTTATACAAAAATCCCTCAATGCCGGTAGTCTTTAAATCTAAATATTAAATGGCATAAATTTACCACAAATAAGTAGAATTATTTTATTCAGTTGATATAAACAGTACAAACTTTATCTTGTTCTCTGAAATAAAATAGTCCTAAAAATAAGATATAACAGAGTTAGTTTGTGATTTGTCCATTAGTTCTACTCCCAAAAACAGTTGAAGAAGAGGTATGGAAATAAATGATACATAAATTAAACTTCATCAGCTTGAAACAACCTTTAATTTTATTCACAAGCTTTTTGAAACTTGATTCTTTCAGTTTTCAACTTGACACAGGCACTATATACTAAAGATAGGGAAGAAGTTTCATGACCCATTTATTATTTTTACAGTCCAATATTTCTGTCAAGTGCCTAACTTCCATAGTGAGAGGCACTGCAGAGAAACATAGATCAGTGCCACAGACAGGAATATAACCCAAGAATACCAACCAGATTTGCTCTGTTTTGTTGTTTTGTTTTTATAATTTTTACCTGGATAAGGCACCCTTTCTCTCTACAAAATATTATTTCTTTGATTTATCTAAAAGATAAACAAACCTTTCTTATTACTAGGTGTAATTCATAATTTTTATGTATAATGAAAATGACACCTGTGAAAGATAGTTAAAGAGAACTGGAATTTGACAAATGATACTGTTAGGTTTATATTTTTGTCACCGTTTATAATCACAGTAAAGAAGTCATAAAGCAAGTTACTGGTTAACTAACCTCCTAAAAAATATCTAATGAAAAAGAACCATCAAGCTTGAAAATATCTCCTTCTGCCACATAGCAAAAAAGGAAAAGAAAAAGATTAGTCTAGGAAAATTAAATATAGAAATAAATTAAAGGAAGAATTCATTATAAAGAATTAGAATATATTATGTGAAGTTATAAAATAACCAATTTGACTCTATGACTAATATTTTGCTTTCCATTTGTTTCCAGTCAATTGTGGGAATAATGCTAATGCTGATGATCATGAGGCAAGATGATTATTTCTAAGTTCTCATCCTGTTTTTTGAAATTTTGAAAGTCAATAAGGCATTTTTATTGAAAATCTTTTAATACTTGGTCCCCAGGACAATATTATCTCTTGACTATCACCAACTTGAATGCTTAGGACCCTCCTAGGTCTCCTTTAATTGTTTTCCCATGTCTCACAACCACTAAATTTTAGAAAGTGTAAGTGCTTATTTCTGTGTATCCTTTATGTACACTCACTTTTATGATGATCTTAAGGTTTCCTTGGTGGCTCAGATGGTAAAGCACCTGCCTACAATGCAGGTAGACCCGGGTTCGATCCCTGGGTCGGGAAGATCCTCTGGAGAAGGAAGTGGCAACCCACTCCAGTACTCTTGCCTGGAAAATCCCATGGATAGAGGAGCCTGGTAGGCTACAGTCTATGGGGTCACAGAGAGTTGGACACGACTGAGCAACTTCACTTAATGAATACTGCAGTTTTTAGTGTGTTCTATAAAACTGCTTTTGTCAAAATGTAAATCCTCTCATGCCCCCTGTTATTGACATCACACTACCCAATCTTAATTGGTTTATTTAACGTTTTTATGACTTTTTCTCTTTTTTCCCCCAGTTTCATTAAAGTGTATTTTAATCCATTAAATTGATTTTGTAATCCAGGGGGGCATGAATTTACTTCCCCTTGAATTTTAACTAACTGGCCATCATAGCTGGAAAAAAAAAACAAAAAAACAAGTGACTCTGCATTGCATACCATGACAGATATCCTCCATCTACGTACCTGAACATGGGTAGGTTAGAACCCAGAGGATGTGGTTGAGTGAGGGAAGTCATAGCAGAAGCAGCCTCAGCAGAGAAGGTGGGGCAGGTCTGGCACCTGTTCAGCATGCCCTTTCTGACAGAGGAGATGGAGAGTGAAAGAGGAAGTTGGGGTCTTCCTGGCCACATATACTGTAGCTGGAGGAACTCATTGCTCTACCTGAGGAGAAAGTACATGACTGGGAGAAGAAACTTAGGCACACCAACAAAACTGAAGGAAAGCATGTTCTGTTGTTTAGCATCAGATTCTCTCCAGAAGACCACCCATAAACCTCTGGAACCCCCAACTTGAACATGACCTTACCAGATAATGGGCACATCCAAAGCCCCAAATGCTAAGTACACTCTTACCCCTTCTCATCTACTACCCCCCTTTCTCTCCTCAACTAGCTTTTCTTGTTTTAGGCACCTATTCCAAACTTAAGAGCAAGTCTGCTCCATCAAGAGAAACCAGAAACATGTGTGTATCACCCCCTTCTAGAAAGGCCCCTAATTACCAACCTACTGAATTGTTAGAAAAAAAGAAAGTCTTTCCTAAATAAGAAAGGGTTCTGTTCCTTCAAATGTGGCAGCAGGGCACTTTTCATCAAAACCATGAAAAAAATCATGGTTAAAAAAAAAAAAAAAAAAAGCAAATTTCCAGCAACCAAACCCAAAAAGCAGTTTTAAAGAAGTTAAGCTATTATTTTCTCCCAATCTGAGGGCTGTCTTTTCACCTTGCTTATAGTTTCCTTTGTTGTGCAAAAGCTTTTAAGTTTCATCAAGTCCCATTTGTTTATTTTTGCTTTTATTTCCAATATTCTGGGAGGTGGGTCATAGAGGATCCTGCTGTGATTTATGTCGGAGAGTGTTTTGCCTATGTTCTCCTCTAGGAGTTTTATAGTTTCTGGTCTTACATTTAGATCTTTAATCCATTTTGAGTTTATTATTGTGTATGGTGTTAGAAAGTGTTCTAGTTTCATTCTTTTACACGTGGTTGACCAGTTTTCCCAGCACCACTTGTTAAAGAGGTTGTCTTTTTCCCATTGTATATCCTTGCCTCCTTTGTTGAAGATAAGGTGTCCATAGGTTCGTGGATTTATCTCTGGGCTTTCTATGCTGTTCCATTGATCTATATTTCTGTCTTTGTGCCAGTACCATACTGTCTTGATGACTGTGGCTTTGTAATAGAGCCTGAAGTCAGACAGGTTGATTCCTCCAGTTCCATTCTTCTTTCTTAAGATTACTTTGGCTATTCGAGGTTTTTTGTATTTCCATACAAATTGAGAAGTTATTTGTTCTAGTTCTGTGAAAAATACCGCTGGTAGCTTAATAGGGATTGCATTGAATCTATAGGTTGCTTTGGGTAGAATAGCCATTTTGACAATATTGATTCTTTCAATCCATGAACACGGTATGTTTCTCCATCTGTTTGTGTCCTCTTTGATTTCTCTCTTCAGTGTTTTATAGTTTTCTATGTATAGGTCTTTTGTTTCTTTAGGTAGATATACTCCTAAGTATTTTATTCTTTTTGTTGCAATGGTGAATGGTATTGTTTCCTTAATTTCTCTTTCTGTTTTCTCATTGTTAGTGTATAGGAATGCAAGGGATTTCTGTGTGTTAATTTTATATCCTGCAACTTTACTATATTCATTGATTAGCTCTAGTAATTTTCTGGTAGAGTCTTTAGGGTTTTCTATGTAGAGGATCATGTCATCTGCAAACAGCGAGAGTTTCACTTCTTCTTTTCCTATCTGGATTCCTTTTCCTTCTTTTTCTGCTCTGATTGCTGTGGCCAAAACTTCCAAAACTATGTTGAATAGTAGTGGTGAGAGTGGGCACCCTTGTCTTGTTCCTGATTTCAGGGAAAATGCTTTCAATTTTTCACCATTGAGGGTAATGCTTGCTGTGGGTTTGTCATATATAGCTTTTATATGTTGAGGTATATTCCTTCTATTCCTGCTTTCTGGAGAGTTTTAATCATAAATGGATGTTGAATTTTGTCAAAGGCTTTCTCTGCATTTATTGAGATAATCATATGGTTTTTATCTTTCAATTTGTTAATGTGGTGTATTACATTGATTGATTTGCGGATATATACAAGCAACTCCTGCAGCTCAATTCCAGAAAAATAAATGACCCAAACAAAAAATGGGCCAAAGAACTAAACAGACATTTCTCCAAAGAAGACTTACAGATGGCTAACAAATACATGAAAAGATGCTCAGCATCACTCATGATCAGAGAAATGCAAATCAAAACCACAATGAGGTACCATTACACGCCAGTCAGGATGGCTGCTATCCAAAAGTCTACAAGCAATAAATGCTGGAGAGGGTGTGGAGAAAAGGGAACCCTCTTACACTGTTGGTGGGAATGCAAACTAGTACAGCCACTATGGAAAACAGTGTGGAGATTCCTTAAAAAACTGGAAATAGAACTGCCATATGACCCAGCAATCCCACTTCTGGGCATACACACTGAGGAAACCAGATCTGAAAGAGACACGTGCACCCCAATGTTCATCGCAGCACTGTTTATAATAGCCAGGACATGGAAGCAACCTAGATGCCCATCAGCAGACGAATGGATAAGGAAGCTGTGGTACATATACACCATGGAATATTACTCAGCCATTAAAAAGAATTTATTTGAATCAGTTCTAATGAGATGGATGAAACTGGAGCCCATTATACGGAGTGAAGTAAGCCAGAAAGATAAAGAACATTACAGCATATTAACACATATATATGGAATTTAGAAAGATGGTAATGATAATCCTATATGCAAAACAGAAAAAGAGACACAGATGTACAGAACAGACTTTTGGACCCTGTGGGAGAAGGCGAGGGTGGGATGTTTCGAGAGAACAGCATCGAAACATGTATATTATCTATAGTGAAACAGATCACCAGCCCAGGTTGGGTGCATGAGACAAGTGCTCAGGCCTGGTACACTGGGAAGACCCAGAGGGATTGGGTAGAGAGGGAGGTGGGAGGGTGGATCAGGATGGGGAATACATATAAATCCATGGCTGATTCATGTCAATGTATGACAAGACCCGCTGCAGTATTGTAAAGTGATTAGCCTCCAACTAATAAAAATAAATGAAAAAATAAATAAATAAATAAATAAAAGAACTTAAGCAAGCATCTCAGAAAGGCGTTAGAAATAGACCAGACCAGGTGGAAGAGAAAGTAACCAAGTTAGAGGATAGGATTATAAAAATGATTCAGTTTTATGAGAAGAGACAGCTAAGATTTTAAACAGCTAATAAGCCCTACAAGATCTATCTGACTTCATTAGGAAAGCCAAGATAAATTAATGGATATAATGAAAGGATATGAGGGGGATAGGAAAAGAGTGAGCATATTTTTAAAAATATGTGAAAACTCCCCAAACCTAAAGAAGAACTCAATATATAAGTGCACAAAGTGATAGAACACATTGTAACCTCAATGCAAAAGACTTCTTCCAGATATATTAAAGAAACTGTCAAAAATCAATAAATAAAGAATTTTAAAGTCAGTCAGTGAGAACATGTAGCTCAGTAGGTAAAGAATCTGCCTGCAATGCAGGAGACCCGGGTTCGATCCCTGGGTTGGGAAGATCCCCTGGAGAAGGAAATGGCAACCTACTTTAGTATTCTTGCCTGGAGAATCCCACGGACAGAGAAGACTGGTGGGTTATAGTCCATGGGGTCACAAAGAGTCAGACACGACTTAGCGACTAAACTACCAACCACCAGTGAGAACAAGACAGTAATTTACAAAGGAAATACTCCCCACCTTAGGTTAGCAGCAGATTTTTCAGCAGAAACCCTAGCAGTCAGGAGAAAAACTGCCAGCCAAGACTACTCTATCAGAGAAAGTTATCTTTCAGATATAAAGGAAACATAAAGACTTTCTCAGACAAACAAAATCTGAGGGAGTTCACCACCAGATGTGTATTATACAAAATATTGAAAGGAGATTTTCAAGCTGAAACTAATTAAATTACACAAAGCTGTGATCAAAGTGATAAAACAGAATTTAAAATGTATAACTTTTATTAAGAATCACATATTAAACTCTTAATTATAGCATATAGTTTAAAAGAAAAGCACATTAAAAATAACTATAGCTACTACAAACTGACAATAAAACCACAGCATTAAGAGAAAATTGGTGACTTGAAAACATAAAAGGGAAAGAATAAAAAGATGGAAACTTCATAGGCAGATAAAGATATATTCTTGTCAGTAGGAAAAAGGACTATTTTATCTTTAAGTTGTTTAAGGAAAACCTCAATATAACCACACAGTCAAAGACTTTAGTATAGTCAATAAAGCAGAAATATATGTTTTTCTGGAACTCTCTTGCCAACGAATGTTGGCAACTTGATCTCTATGGATCACCATAAACTGTGGAAAATTCTGAAAGAGATGGGAATACCAGACCACCTGACCTGCCTCTTGACAAATCTGTATGAAAGTCAGGATGCAACAGTTAGAACTGGACATGAAATGACAGACTGGTTCCAAATAGGAAAACATCAAGGCTGTATATTGTCACCCTGCTTATTTAACTTATATGTAGAGTGCATCATGAGAAATGCTGGGCTGGAGGAAGCACAAGCTGAAATCAAGATTGCTGGGGAAATTATCAATAACCTCAGATATGCAGATGTCACCACTCTTACGGTAGAAAGTGAAGAAGAACTACAGAGCTTCTTGATGAAAGTGAAAGAGGAGAGGGGAAAAGTTGGCTTAAAACTCAACATTCAGAAAACTAAGATTATGGCATCTGGTCCCATCACTTCATGGCAAATAGGTGGGGAAAGAGTGAAACAGTGGCTGACTTTGATTTTTGGGGCTCCAAAAATCTCTGCATGTGGTACTGCAGCCATGAAATTAGAAGATGCTTGGTCCTTGGAAGGAAAGTTATGACCAACCTAGACAGCATATTAAAAAGCAGATATATTACTTTGCCAACAAATATCTATCTAGTCAAGGCTATGGCTTTTCCAGTAGTTGTGTATGGATGTGAGAGTTGGACTATAAAGAAAACTGAGTACCAAAGAATTGATGCTTTTGAACTGTGGTGTTGGAGAAGACTCTTGAGAGTCCCTCGGACTTCAAGGAGATCCTAGCAGTCCATCCTAAAGGTGGTCAGTCCTGGGTGTTCATTGGAAAGGCTGATGTTGAAGCTGAAACTTCAACATTTTGACCATCTCATGTGAAGAACTGAACTCATTTGACAAGACCCTGATGCTGGGAAAGATTGAAGGCAGGAGGAGAAGGGGATGACAGAGGATGAGCTTGTTGGATGGCATCACTGACTCAATGGACATGAGTTTGGGTATACTGAGGGAGTTGGTGATGGACAGTGAAGCCTGGTGTGCTGCAGTCTATGGGGTCGCAAAGAGTCAGACATGACTGAGCGACTGAACTGAATATGATAACCACAAAGCAAAATTCTTAGGCAGAGACAAAACAACAACAACAAAAAGTTGTGGGGAAGACTGAGCAAGTCATCATGAAACCACCAGCTTACAAACGTGGACAGCAACAGAAGGGAAAAGAAACAATGAAGAGACAAAATAATTAGAAGGGAAAATATAAAATGTTATGTAGTTAATTCTTATATAAAAATAATCACCCTAAATGTAAATGGCTTGAACTCACTAATCAAAAGGAACCTAGTGACTGCACGGATAAAGAAATAAGACCCAACCATATGCTACCTATGAAAGACTCATTCAAGCTCTAAGGGAACACATAAACACAAAATGAAAATATAGAAGATGATATTCCAAGCAAACATAAACAAGAAGGCAGGTGTAACCATACTTTTATTAGATCAAATAGACTTCAAGTCAAAACCATAATAAGATACAAAGAAGGACATGATATACTAATAAACGGGTCAGTACATGAAGAAGATATATCAATTGTAAATAAATACAAGCTCCTAAAACTTGAACATCAAAATATATCATTTGAACAAAAAAAAGATCTTGAAAGAAAAATAGACAACAATAGAATAATTACTGGAGACTTCAGTATTCCACTCAGCAATGGATAGCTTGACCAGACAGAAAATCAACAAAGCAAAATTGGAACTGACCCACACTATAGAACAAACCAACTTAATAGAACATTGCACCCAATAGCAATAGAATATACATTCTTCTCAAGTGCACATGGAACATTCTCCAGGATATACCATATGATAAGTCACAAAATAAATCTTAACAAATTTAAGAAGACTGAAATCATGACCATAATCTTCTCTGGCCACTGTGGTGTGTGAAACTAGAAATCAACAATAAGAAGAAAGTGAGATCTAAACATATTTGAAATATAACCATTCAGTCAAAACAGAAATTCAATAAAATTTTAAAATATCAAGACAATTAAACGAAATGAAAGAGAAATACAACCTATCAAACACTGTCAGTTAAGTTCAATCACTCTGTCGTGTCTGACTCTTTCCGACCCCATAGTCATAAAGTCTTCCCTGTCCATCACCAACTCCTGGAGCTTACTCAAACTCTTATGGGATGCAGCAAATGCAGTTCTCAGAGGAAAGTTTGTAGCAATAATTTCATATATTAAGAAATTAGAAGGATATCAAATAAACAGCCAAACTTTACAACTTAAAGATCTAGAAAAAGAAAAAAATTAATTGTAAATAAAAGGAAGAATGATAAGGTCTAGTGATAGAAAGAATAAAATACATAACAGAAAAACAATAGAAAGGAGAAACAAAATTAAGAACAGGTTCTTTGACAAGATAAACAAAATTTGCAAATCTTTAACTAAAGAAAAAGAGAAAAGACTCAAAATTCACAACAAAAGAGGAGACAGTACAACTGATACCACAGAAATGTATAGAATCATATAGGCTAGGGACAATTATACACCAACAAATTACATAACCTAGGATAAAGGGATACATTTTTAAAACATACAACCTACCAAGACTGAATCAGGAATAAATTGACCCCAAGGTCTTCCAGGCTCCTCTATACATGGGTTTTTCCAGACAAGAATACTGGAGGGGGTTGCCAGTTCCTTCTCCAGGGAATATTCCTGACCCAGGATTGAACCCGGGTCTCCCACATTGCAGGAATATTGTTTGCCATCTGAGCCACCAGTTAAGCCCCAAGAAAATTTGAACTACCAATAATGAACTAAAAGATTGACCCGTCCTCCAAAAATCTTCCAACACAGAAACTCCAGGAATGAATGGCTTCACTGGAAATTTCTACCAAAAATTTAATGAAGAATTAAGACCAATTCTCCCCAAACTCTTCCAAAATGTTGAAAAGGGAACACTTTCAAACCCATTTTAGAAAGCTGATTTTATCTGGTTTTGACATCAAAATCAGGTAAAATGTCACAATTAAAACTATAGTCTGACTTAAAACTATAGAAACATAGTCAAATATCTCTAAGTATAGACACAAAAATTTTCAAAAAGATATTTGTGCACCATGTCCAAGAATACATTAAAAGGATTATGAACCACAACCAAGCAAGAGATACAATAATGGTTTATCATAAGAAAATCAGTAAATATGTACATCACATCAATACAATTAAAGATGAAAATTACATGATCATTTTAGTAAATACAGAAACAAAATATTTGACCAAATGCAACATCCTTTCATGGTAAAATCAATCAATCAATCAATCAATCAATCAATAACTCTTAAGAGACTGGGTATATAAATATATATCTATATCTATATCTATCTATCTATCTATATATATATATATATAGAGAGAGAGAGAGAGATTGGGTATAGAAGGAACATGCCTCAACATAATAATGGCCATATATAACAAATCTACAGCTAACATTACACTAAGTGGAGAAAAATATAACAGGTTTCCTGTAAGATTAGAAATAAGCATGGCCACTCTCATGACTCCTATTCAATATAGTATTGACTAGTACTGCTCCTTCTGCTGCTAAGTCACTTCAGTTGTGTCCGACTCTGTGCGACCCCATAGACGGCAGTCCACCAGGCTCCCCTGTCCCTGGGATTCTCCAGGCAAAAACACTGGAGTGGGTTGCCAGTTCCTTCTCCAATGCATGAAAGTGAAAACTGAAAGTGAAGTCGCTCAGTCGTGTCCTACTCTTCGTGACCCCATGGACTGCAGCCTACCAGGCTCCTCCATCCATGGGATTTTCCAGGCAAGAGTACTGGAGTGGGGTACCAGTGCCTTCTCTACTGACTAGTACTAACTAGAGCAATAAGATAAGGAAATAAAGGCATTCAAATCAGACAGGATGGTGTAAAATTATCACTATTTGCTGATAATATGATTTTGCACATAGAATATCCCAAAATGGGTAAAAATAATGAATATTTTCAGTAGTGGCAGGATATATAATCAACATACACAAATAAATTTCATTCTTTTACACTAATAATGAAGCAATTGAAAAAGAAATGTTATCCCATTCACAATAGCATCAACAAAATATGTAATACTTAGAAATAAATTTAACCAAGGGAGTGAAAGGTATGTATAATGAAAACTACAAGTATTGCTAAAAGAAACTGAAGACACAAACAGATGGAAAGACATCTTACATTCTTGGATTATAATAATAATTATTGTTAAAATGGCCATACTATCTAAAGCCATCTACAGGCTTTAATGTAATCCCCATCAAAATACCAAAAGCATTCTTCATATAAATTAAAGAAATAACCTTAAAATGTGTTTGGAACCACAAAAGGCACAGAATAGCCAAAGAGATTCTGAGAAGGAAGGAAAAAATTTAGAAGTATTATGCTTCAAGATTTCAATGTATATTAAAAAGTCATAGTAATCAAAATAGTATGTTACTGGAAAAAATAGACACACTGGCCAATAGATCAGAATATTAACCCAGAGTTAAATCCCAGCATATGCAGTCAACAATACAGTCAATAAAGCCAAGAATACCCATGTAGGGAAAGGATTATCTTTTCAAATGATGCTTGAAAAATTGGAGAAATAGATGTGGAACAATGGAAGTGGACCCATATCTCATATCACTCACAAAAAATAGCTCCAAATGAACAAATATCTTACTCTAAAAATCTGATACCATAAAATCCCTAGAGAAAAACGGAGGGAAGAAGCTCTCTGATATTGGTTGTGGCTATGATTTTTTAAACATGTCAAAGGCACAAACAATGAAAGCAAAAAATCAAACAAATAAAACTATGTCAAACTCAAATATTCTGCACATCAAAATAAACAATCAAAAAAATAAAGACAAAGAACAGTAGACAATTTTTGCAAATTGCATCTAGAATACAAAGTTAATATTGAAAATATATAAAGAATTCAGTCAACTTAGTAATAGCAACAATAAAAAATGAAATAGTCTAGTTAAAAAAAGTAGAAGAAGAGATACTTTTCAAAGAGGACATCAAAATGGCTGATAAATACATGAAAACATGCTTAACATCATTAATCATCATGGAAATCAAATGAAAACCACAGTGGGATATAATTTCACAATAGTTAGAATGGCAGTTTCAAGAAGACAGGAGACAATTTTCACTACTAGAAAATGTAGTGAAAGGGGAATAATTATACACTGTAGAGGAGAAAATAACTTGGTCAATCATTTTAGTAAATAATATAGAGCTTTCACAAAAATTACAACTCAATCTACCATGTGGTCTCAAAATTTCACTTCTGTGTATATACTGAAAGGAAATTAAAACAGGGTTTTAGTGAGAAATATGCGCTCCCAGGCTTTCCAGGTAGTGCTAGTGGTAAAGAATCCGCTTGCTAATACAGGAGACCTAAGAGATGTAAGTTCAATCCCTGACTGGGGAAGATCCCCTGGAGGAGGGCGTGGCCACCCACTCCAGTAATCTTGCCTGGAGAATCCCATGGACAGAGGAGCCTGGAAGGCAACAGTCCATAGGGTTGCACAAAGTTGAACACAGGAACATTTAGAACTAACACCCAAAAAAGATGTCCTTTTCATTATAGGGACTGAAATGCAAAAGTAGGAAGTAAGGAGATACCTGCAGTAACAGGCAAATTTGGCCTTGGAGTACAGAATGAAGCAGGGCAAAGGCTAATGGAGTTTTGTCAAGAGAACACACTGGTCATAGCAAACACCTTCTTCCAACAACACAAGAGAAGACTCTACACATGGACATCACCAGATGGTCAACACCAAAATCAGATTGACTATATTCTTTGCAGCCAAAGATGGAGAAGCTCTATACAGTCAGCAAAAACAAGACTGAGAGCTGACTGTGGCTCAGATCATGAACTCCTTATTGCCAAATTCAGACTTAAATTGAAGAAGGTAGGGAAAACCACTAGACCATTCAGGTATGACCTAAATCAAATCCCTTATGACTATACAGTGGAAGTGAGAAACAGATTTAAGGGACTAGATCTGATAGACAGACTGCCTGATGAACTATGGATGGAGGTTCATGACATTGTAGAGGAGACAGGGATCAAGACCATTCTCAAGAAAAAGAAATGCAAAAAAACAAAATGGCTGTCTGAGGAGGCCTTACAAATAGCTGTGAAAAGAAGAGAAGCGAAAAGCAAAGGAGAAAAGGAAAGATATTTCCATTTGAATGCAGAGTTCCAAAAATAGCAAGGAGAGATAAGAAAGCCTTCTCTGTGATCAATAAAAAGAAATAGAGGGAAAAAAGATAGAATAGGAAAAAGTAGAGATCTCTTCAAGAAAATTAGAGATACCAAGGGAACATTTTATGCAAAGATAGGCTCAATAAAGGATAGAAATGGTGTGGACCTAACAGAAGCAGAAGATATTAAGAAGATGTGGCAAGAATACACAAAAGAACTATACAAAAAAGATCTTCACGACACAGATAATCACGATAGTGTGATCACTCACTTAGGGCCAGACATCCTGGAATGTGAAGTCAAGTGGGCCTTAGAAAGTATCACTATGAACAAAGCTAGTGGAGGAGATGGAATTCCAGTTGAGTTATTTCAAATCCTAAAAGATGATGCTGTGAACGTACTGCACTCAATATGTCAGCAAATTTGGAAAACTCAGTAGTGGCCATAGGATTGGAAAAGGTCAGTTTTCATTCCAATCCCAAAGAAAGGCAATGCCAAAGAATGCTCAAACTACCACACAATAATTGCACTCATCTCGCATGCAAGTAGAGTAATGCTCAAAATTCTCCAAGCCAGACTTCAGCGATACTTGAACGGTGAACTTCCAGATGTTCAAACTGCTTTTAAAAAAGGCAGAGGAACCAGAGATCAAAATGCCAACATTAGCTGGATCATTGAAAAAGCAAAAGAGTTCCAGAAAAATATCTATTTCTGCTTTATTGACTATGCCAAAGACTTTGACTATGTGGATCACAATAAACAGTGGAAAATTCTGAAGGAGATGGGAGTACCAGACTACCTGACCTGCCTCTTAGGAAACCTGTATGCAGGTCATGAAGCAACAGTTAGAACTGGACATGGAACAGCAGACTGTTTCCAAATAGGAAAAGAAGTACATCAAGGCTGTGTATTGCCACCCTGCTTATGTAACTTATATGCAGTGTACATCATGAGAAACGCTGGGCTGGAAGAAGGACAAACTGGAATCAAGATTGCCGGGAGAAATATCAATAGCCTCAGACATGCAGATGACACCACCCTTATGGCAGAAAGTGTAGAAGAAATAAAGAGCCTCTTGATGAAATTGAAAGAGGAGAGTGAAAAAGTTGACTTAAAGCTCAACATTCAGAAAACTAAGATCATGGCATCCGGTCCCATCACTTCATGGCAAATAGATGGGGAAACAGTGGCTGACCTTATTTGTTTGTGCTCCAAAATCACTGCAGATGGTGACTGCAGCCATGAAATTAAAAGACACTTACTCCTTGGAAGGAAAGTTATGACCAACCTAGACAGCATATTAAAAAGCAGAGACATTACATTGTCAACAAAGGTCCGTCTAGTCAGGGTTATTATGTTTTTTCCAGTGGTCATATATGGATGTGAGAGTTGGACTGTAAAGAAAGCTGGACACCAAAGAATTGATGCTTTTGAACTGTGGTGTGGAGAAGACTCTTGAGAGTCCCTTGGACTGCAAGGAGATCCAACCAGTCCATCCTAAAAGAAATCAGTCCTGGGTGTTTATTGGAGGGACTGATGTTGAAGCTGAAACTCCAATACTTTGGCCACCTGATGCAAAGAGATGACTCATATGAAAAGACCCTGATGCTGGGAAAGATTGAAGGCAGGAGGAGAAGGGGATGACAGAGGATGAGATAGTTACATGGCAGCACCGACTCAATGGACATGTGTTTGGGTAAACTCCAGGAGCTGGTGATAGATAGGGAGGCCTGGCGGCTGTCCTTCGTGGGGTTACAAAGAGTCAGACACGATCGAGTGACTGAACTGAGCTCAACTGAAGTGTCTTAGCATGCATATTTACACTCCCATATTTACTGCAGGATTATTCACAATTGCCAAGATATTTAAACAACCCAAAATCCCATTAACATATGAATGTGTTAGGCAAAAATCTGGGCATGAGCAATGAGGGGTGGCCTAGCTGAAAAGGATGCAAACGATCTCTAAACCAGACATGCCCAGGAAAGTTTACAGATATGCTACAAAAATAACCACAGAGACTTTCCAACTCCTGTGCATGTGCCTCTAGGCACACAGTAGATACAAACTAACCAAAGGGGTTTCTCCAATTCAATGCAAATGCATCTGATACACAGGCGTGTCCTCAACTAACCTTAGGCAACCAGGAGCCCATTAAGGGTTCATAAACATTTCATATTACTGATTGTAACAGACTGAATTATGGGAAAGACATGGATAATAGAGCCTGTCATTATGTAACTTGCATCTTTCAATCAAAGCTCTCAGTCCATGCCAGCCTAGAATATGAAAAAGTCCTATTTTGCATGTATCCAGATACTCCCCCTTCCCTGATTGGCCTTGAGCATACACTCATTTGAATTCCCCTCCTGATTGGTGGCAAGTATGACTGAGGGCAGGAGGAGAAAGAGACGACAGAGGATCAGATAGTTGGATGGCATCACCAACTCAATGGACATGAGTTTGAACAAACTCTGGGAGACAGTGAAGGACAGGGAAGCCTGATGTACAGCTATACATGGGATCACAAATACTCAGACACAACTTAGTGACTGAACAGCAACAACAAGCCCTGTTTTGCACAATGCAGAACCAAGAGGAGGAGATGGGAAGTATAAAAAGGAAAGCCAAGATGGATCGTTGCCGCTCCTTTGGAGTCAGCCTGCTCCCACGTTTTGGGATGTACTATCTGCTGTCTGTTTAATAAAATTTCTGTCTACTTGAGCTCTAACTGAGCTGTAACTAGTCTGTTGTTTCAAGTTCTTTCTATGATGAGACAAGAGTTGAGAAATCAGCCTGTGTGATCTGCAATTATTCCATCGTTCCAAATCATTGTTAAGATGAGACAAGAACTGAGGGAGAGAAATAAACCAACTTAACAAATGGATATAAAGATGTGGTACATATTCAAAAGAAATGTTCAGTGATAAGGAAAGAGGCTGTCCTTCCACTTGTTACAAAATGCTGTGCACTATATGCTAAAGCAAGGTAAGTTACATAGAGAAAGACAAATACTGCATTATATCACTTATATATGGAATCTAAAAAAGGTAAACTTGGATAAAACAGTAAAATGGTGGTCACCAGGAGATGGAAGAGAATGGATAAGGGTGGATTTTGTTTAAAGATACAAACTTTTAACAAGTAGTAAACAAGCCATAGAGATCTAAGACACTGTACAATGAATATAGATAATAAACCATACTATAATTATGTAATATGATAAATCACAACATTGGCAATGATATTGCAATATAAAAATATATCAGATATGTTGTATACCTTAAAATTACATAGTGTCACATGTTGTTTATTTTAGTTTTAAATAGGCAAATAAATTTAAAACATTTATATATTAAAATATGATTTGAATATATATGTAAAAGACCAAATGGCACAAAAAGTTGCTCAAAATATGTGTCATTAGAGAAATGCAAGTTAAAACTACAATGAGATATCACTTCACACCTGCTAGGATGGCTTAATTAAAAAATAGACAAAAAATAGAAAGTGTTAGAAAACATGTGGGAATTGGAACCCTCGGATATTTCTGGTAGGAATGTAAAATGATTCAGTTTTTCTGGAAAACAGTTGAGCAGTTCCTCAGAAAGATAAACATAATGTTCCATATGGCCCAGCAATTCTATTTCTATAATAGGTATGTACCCAGGAGAATTGAAAAATGTAAGTTCCTGCAAAAATGTGAACACAAATATTTATAGCAGCATTACTCATCATGGGAAAAAAGTAAAAATTGATAAATACATATATATGTATATATATATTATTTATACAACAATATATGTTTCAGCTAAAAAAGCAACAAATGCATTCTGGAACATGGAAAAATCTAGAAACCATTATACTAAATGAAATAATCCAAATACAAAAGATCATATATTGTAAGATTATATTGCTATGAAATGTCCAGAAGAATCTAGAGAGACAGATAGCAGATTAATGGTGGAAAAAGACTGGGGAAGGAGGTTGAAATGGACAGTGATTTTTAGTGTTTGTTGAGATCTCTTCACTTGTCTAAGAAAAATGTTCTAGAATTACAAAAAAATGATAGTGGCATGGCTATGTGAAAATAATAAAAATCATTAAATTATAGATATATAAAGGTTATTTTATAGCATACAAACTATATTTCAATTAAATGATGATAAATAACTATCAAATTCACCTACTTGTCATCTACTTGATTAATGTGAAAGTTACTCAGTTGTGTCCAGCTCTTTGCAACCCCATGAGCTATATGTGAAAGTGAAGTCACTTAGACCTGTCATACTCTTTGAGGCCCCATGGACTGTAACCTTTCAAGCTCCTCTGACCATGGGATTTCCCAGGCAAGACTGCTGGAGTGGGTTACCATTTCCTTCTCCAGAGGACGTTCCCAACCCAGGAATCAAACCTGGGTCTCCTGAATTGCAGGCAGACGCTTTACCATCTGAGCCACAAGGGAAGCCCCATGAGCTATATAGTACATGGAATTCTCCAGACCAGAATACCGGAGTGGTAGCCTTTCCCTCCTCCAGGAAATCTTCCCAACCCAGGGATCAAACCCAGTCTTCCACCCTGCAGGCTGATTCTTTACCAGTTGAGCCATAAGGGAAGCCCAATAATACTGGAGTGGGTAGCCTATCCCTTCTCCAGGGGATCGTCCCGAGTCAGGAATCGAACCGGAGTCTCCTGCATTGCAGCAGATTATTTACCAACTGAGCTATCAGGGAAGCCTACTTGATTATTAGATATATCAAATTTACTTTCTGAAACTCATTTTTTTGTCTGCAAAAAATATCAATAAACACTAATGACAACAAGGAGATACTCCTTCCAGTTTTTCAAAATTTAGTGACAAGTCTATTTGCCAGTTGTCCAAGTCAAAATCTTAAAGTATTGCTTCTCTGTCATATCGTGATAGTAAATTACAGAAATCTTACCTTTCAAAAATGTCCATTTAAAAAAAATTGAAATAAAATCCACATAACATAAAACTAATTTTTCAAGTTAAATAATTTACAGGTTTTTAGTATAGTTAAAAGTTGTGCAATCATCACTATCTAATTACAGAACATTTTCAACAGCAAAATAAAAAAAATAAATAAAAAACTTAGGACTTGCTTGTCCTATTCCTGACTTAGGGGATAAACTTTCAGTCTTGCACAATTAAGTATATCTTGTATGTGCTCAGTCATGTCTGACTCTTTGCAACCCCATGGACACTAGCCTTCCAGACTTCCTGTCTATGAAATTTTCCAGGTAAGAATCCTGGAGTGGGTTACCCCTTTCTACTCTAGCACATCTTTCTGACATAGGATCAAGCCCACCTCTCTTGATTCTCTTGCATTGGCAGGTGGATTCTTTACAACTGTGTCACCTGGGAAGCCCAAAATATATCTTAGCTCTGAGTTTTTCATGGATGTCCTTTTTCAGGTTGAAGAATTTTCATTTTATTTCTAGTCTGTTGGATATCTTTATCCAGAAATAGTGCTGTGTTTTATCAAATACTTTTTGAATGTATTGAGATAATTATGCATTTTACCCCTAAATACCCATATTTAACTACTTCTCAGCAACTTCCAATTACTACTTGGATCAAACTATTATCATTTATGTAGGCTATGACAATATCCCATTAAGTGAACTTCCTCCTATTTTCGTCCCTTACTACTATGTACTCCTCAAACTACATGTGATACTCTTCTAAAACATAAATCACATTATGTCACTCTTTTCCTTTCATTTTCCAAAGGCTTCTATTTCCCAAAGAGTAAAATCTAAATCCCTTACCACAACCAAAAGACCTTCTGTATTATGCCCCTGTCATCCTCATACCTCACATCCTACAACATTTTATCTCTTAAAATACTATTCTACAAATGTACTTGTTACTTTACTATACAGGAGTCATTTATTGGATGTTTAGTAAATGTCAAACATCCATGACAATTATTATGAAAGATACAAAAGTTAAAAAGTTCCAGACTCTAAGCTAAAAGTATCTTAAATTTTCATAGTAAACAACTAGATACACAAATAAGTAGTTAAAATAAAAATTAATATACTACAAAAGTTAAAAGTTTTTTTTAGATATCCTAGAAGTTTAATATAGTGAGAGATTTCCCTAATGGATAAAATCAAGAAAATATTGATTGGCAATAAAATATTTTCAGTTGGCCTGGAAGAATAGGTTGGATGGAAAAAAAAACAAAAATAGCTTATCTCAAATGGATGGAAAACAAGAGATGGACTTTCTTTTTCCTTAATTCTTTGTTCCCCAGAAATTTTTAATGATATAAGAAATATCCTTTGCATAATTTTTAAGTACTGCTGAAAATAATATTATTTTATATGTTTTGGGAATCAACTAAAATAATAAGAGGAATGTAACAGAATATAGAACACAAAGTAATCCTTGAACATATTATTTGTTATTATGAATTATTTACATGGTTATTTCAAAAGCTCTTTCCAAAATGCAAAATTAAGAATACCAATATTAATGAGAAAATATACTTGCATAAAATTATTTTATATTGTTATACAGACAAATCAGAGGATGTTGGTGATGTTATTAATTCACTACTCTCTTTGTGGCATATGTGATAAGAATTTTAGTACAATAATGAAATGAATTTATACTGTACTTTCAGGGCAATATTTCACTAGTTATAAAATGTTCACATTTTGGTTTAATAGATTATAATGGGCAGAGTTGTAATGGCAGCATAAATGAAAGGGAATTTTCATTCATACATAATTTCTACACTGTAATTTTGGCTAATATTAAAGTTACTTGAACTGAATTCAAATAAGAATTGAAATTCATTAACTGATCTCATGAATGTGAATGATTATGAGGAAAAGTAAAGATGTATTGAATAAGACAATTGGATAAAATTAGCCAAGTAAGAATTGTGTGGTTTAACAAAGTACAATTGGTCGACATTACTTAAGGTTGACAAAAATGGCCATTTTCAAGATTATGTATAGTTATGAAGGAATTACCAGAATAGTGAAAATGGATTTTAAATAATTCTTTGCATCAAGATTTTGCATATTTGCACATGAACTGTTCTTTTTCTGGACTTCCCTTGTCTAAACAAGGTTGATTCTTACAAATAAACTCAAGAGTATGTGGCTAGTTCAGGTCACAGAGTTATAGAATGCAGATGGGCATTGCCATGTTGATGAACAACGAAAGGTTGGCTATATAAGTATTACTGCAATGATCTCCTCTAGAGCCATCTGGCATTGTTTTTCAGATGTACCTCTGGGGATTCATCAGGACCTTAAAGCAGTAACTCGTTTCTCACAATCAAAACTACTGTAATAGAATCTGCTGGTATTTCTATGTCAGTAGTCTTTAGGAAGTTTCCCTTTAAAAATTATATTTTCTAGAGATTGATGCAGGGTTCTATTACCATTCAGCTTTCCCCCTTTAATTCTCATTACTTCATATTGGGAACCTGATGATGAAATAGAAAGGCCAGTAATAAGGAAGATACTTAGGTATAATGTGACAAGTGTATGTGTTTGTGTATGTGCATGCATCTGAGTACAAATATATGCACATAACACTTTACAACTTAGAGCAATAGAAATTGTGTTAGAAATTTTTATTGTTGAGGGTAACTGAGGGGATTCCTTGAAGAAATACATAGTCTAATTGCTAACATTGAAATCCTACAAAATACAAGTAATGCTATGATAATTTTTTGAATATCTGGATAAAGAAGATATAAAGTTAAATCACTGAAATAAAATAAAGCTGAAAAGTTTACAAAGATATAACTTCCCTTTCTGTGGGTCAACATTATAATCTTATAGGTCTAATATGAAATTGAAAGCATAGATTTTTAAAGCTTTATTTCCAATGAGTTGACAAGATTTTTAGGTATAATCAGTTTTGAGGTATTGATCATAATTCTAAAAGACACTAAATTTACTTGCTGTCAAGGTAACAAAATGCAAAGAAATCAACATATCATTGCCAAATTTTAACCTTAAATATTCATTCAAGGTTATTACATGGGGTATTTACAACTCTTTAAATAATAGATGATAATGAGCATATATTACTTAAATGAACAATTCTGGGATTACTTAATTAAAAATGTCTATAGGAAAAAATACTACTTCATTGGACTTTATACATAAATGGAAAACAGGTTAAGCACAAAAAGAACTAGAAAATAATAACTCTTAAATTAAGACCTTAGGAACTGTTTGAAGAAAGTTTAAAAAGGAAATAACAGACTCTTAGACAGTGTCAATATCATCTGGAATGGAACATTTTTTGTTTACTTTTTTATTGAAAAAGTAAAACTTAAAACCAAAAACAGAAAGAACTGTTTTTACTGTGAGAAAGTTAATATAAAGTCATTTTAAAAAGTGAAAGCAGTATCCAAGTAACAAAACATGAAATATATATTTCATTGAGTATTCCAAAATGATTAAAGTTAAAATTCTAAAGTAAGATTTAATGAAATAATTAATGATTCTAAATAAACAGACAGCTATTGGAATCATAATTGAAAAATAATTTTCTGGTAATGAGATATTTAAATGTCTTAAAATTCCTTTAAAATAAACAAAAAAAGATCTTTACAAAAGTAACAAACACCTGAATTTATAACTATAGTCCAAATTTATAACTATACTCCAAAGCAATAGTAATCAAAACAGCATGGTACTGGCACAAAAGCAGATACATACATAAATGGAACAGAAGAGGGAGCCCAGAAATGAACCAACATCTATATGGTCAATTAATCTACCAAAAAGAGGGCAAGAATATTCAATGGATAAAAGACAGCTTCTTCAACAAATGATATAGTGAAAACTGGAAACTTACATGCAAAAGAATCAGACTTAGTTTCTCATGCTATATACAGAAATAAGCTCAAAATGGATGAAATGTAGGACCTGAAACAATACAATGTCTAGAAAAAAATATAGGCAGTAAACTCCTTGATATAGATATTAGCAATATTTTTGGATATGTTTCCTCAGGCAAACAAGAAAAACAGAAGCAAAAGCAAAAATAAATAGAAAAGACATCAAACTAAAAAGTTTTTACACAATGAAGAAAACTACCAATAAAGCAAAAGGCTGACCATTGAATGTGAAAAATTATTTGCAAAATATATGTCTGATAAGGAAATAATATGTATTTATATAATATCCAAAATACACAAAAATTCATTTAGCCCAACATAAAGAAATAACCTGATTATAAAATGAGCAGAGGACCTGAATAGACATTAGTCTAAGAAGACATACAGATGGCAAACAAATACATGAAAAGATTCTCAACATCACTCATTATCAGGGAAACAGAATCAAAACCTCAATGAGACACCACCTCACACCTATTGGAATGGCTATTATCAAAAGACAAGAAATAGCAAGTGTTGACAAGGATGTGGAGAAAAGGGAACTCTGAGGCACTAATGGTGAGAATGTAAATGTATACAGTTACTATGGAGTTTTCTCAAAGATTGAAAAGCACACTAGTGTATGATTGAATGATTCTACTTCTGGATAATTTTCCAAAAACTTCCCAAAACACTAATTTGAAAAGATATATGCACCCATATGTTCATTGCAGAATTATTCACAGTAGCCAAGATAGGGAAGCAACCTAAGTGCCAATCAATCAAAGAATGTATAAAGATGTGGCATACATATATCACACACATTCACATAATGGAATATTAATCATCCATAGAAAAGAGCGAAAATTTGCCATTTGCAACAACATGGATGTATTGTATTTTGCAAAATGAAATTACTTATAAAAAGACAAACAGAAAAAATTATTTCACCTATATGTGAAATCTAAAAATTTCTCCCCAAAGAGCCACAAGTCAGAGTCCCATATCTGGCTCCCTAGCCCAGGAATCTTATATTGGGAAGTTGAGACCCCAGAACATTTGGATTTAAAGACCAGCAGGGCTTTCTTTGGGGCTTCCCAGGTGGAACTAGTGGTAAAGAATCCACCTGCCAATGTGGGAGACTCAAGAGATGTGGGTTTGCTCCTTAGGTTGGGAAGATCTCCTGGAGTAGCAAATGACACCCCACTCCAGAATCCTTGCCTGGAAAATTCCATGAGGAGAGAACCCTGGCAGGCTACAGTCCATGGGGCTGCAGAGTCAAACAAGGCTGAGTACGACAACAGGGCTCTTTTTTGGGAGACTTGGGGACTCTGGGAGACAAGAGACTCCATTCTTAAAGGGCACACAAAATTTTACATAGTCTGGAACCCAGTGTAGAAGCAGTAATTTGAAAGGAGCCAAAGTCAGACCCACCTGCTGATCTTGGAGACTCACTGGAGAGGCAGGAAGCAACTGGAATTTGCCCTGGGGATACATACACTGGTGCCAGCCATTTTTGGAGACTCATTCTATCACAAGAACACTAGTAATAAAAAGTGCCATTCTGTAATCTCCCCTCTAGCTTATTAGTAAATGAACCCATTCCATCCTCCTCCTTTTCTATACCAACATTGGGACACTTCAGGCCAAGCAATAATCTAGATGATTACACGTCCCCACCTATTAGCAGGCATGCTCTCTGTCCCCTGAGCCCACAGCTGTCCTATGATGTGGCAGTGTCCACAAGAGGGCCCATGACCCAGTTCCATACACCAGTAAGCAGATACTAGTTCTAGGACCCCCAGGACCTTATAGCCAGAGACCCTGTGGCCCAGCTCTGCTCACCAGTGGGCAGGCACCAGTTCCATGGGCCCCAGCCCTGTAGACACACCAACTCCAGATTACCCAAGGCCCTACAAAAGAGGCTCTGGGATATAGCTCTGCCCCTTGGTGAGCTGGCACTAGCCCCAGGACCTCCTGCACCAGGACCACTGTAGCCCCATAGCCTGCCTTGTCAGAACCCAACTAACACACCAGCAAGCTGGCATCATCCCTGGAATATCTGGGCCCAGGATCTGCCCACCAGAAGCACATACCAGCTCAGGGACTCCTTAGGCCCCTTAACCAGTGGCTGCAGTGTCCAGTCTATCCACCAACAGGCTAACACCAGATTCAGTATCCCCAAGGCCGTGTAGCCAGAGATTCCAGCGTGAGGCTCTGTCTATCATAGAGCTGGTACTGGCCCTGGAACCCACTGGGATTCCATAGCTAGCTTTCTCATGACCCTTCCAACTAGCAGTCAGCAACCTCCACAAAAGGCAGGGCCTGGCAACAAACCAGACCAGGGACCCAATCATGCCTACCATACTGTCTGCAGTAATCAGTCATCCACTATAAAAGGACCCATGCAGCCCATATATGGGATACCCTGAGAGCATATGGCTTTGGTGATTAGACAGAAGCATGCACTTGGATGCCCAGCATATCTCTTACAAAAGAGAAATCTCACATCTCTTTCTCCAAGACTGGGAAACTCAGCAACTTACCTGATACATAGAAATAGAAAGAGCAAATTAAGCAAAATGAGGCAATAGAGGGACATAGTCCAAATGAAGAAACAAGATAAAACCCCAGAAGGACTAATGAAGTGGAGATAGATAACCTATCCAACAAGAGGTCAAGGTAATGATCATAAAGATGACTGAAGAACTCAGGAGAGGAAAGGATGAAGAGTACAAGATACTAGAAGTTTTCAACAAAGAGTTAGCTAGTATGGAGAAAAATCAAATAGAGATGAAGAATATAATAACCAAAATGAAAAATAAACTAGTAGGAAATGAGCATAGTTCAAATGATGCAGAAGAACAGCTCAATAAACTGAAAAGAAAAAAAAAAAAAAGATTAGTGGAAATCACTGAAGCTGAGCAGATAAAAGAAAGAAAACTAAAAAGAAACGAAGGCAGTTCAAGAGACCTTGTGACAGAATCAAGTATACGGTATTTGCATTATAGAGGTCCCAGAAAGAAAAGAGAGATAAAAGGCCAAAAATTATATTTGAAGACATAGAAGTTAAAAACTTCCCTAACCTGAGAAAGGAAACATACAGGTATAGAAATCACAGAGAATCCCAAACAGGATCGACACAAAGAAGACCACACTAAGATACATTTCAATTAATTAAACAAATTAAAGATAAAAAAATATTAAAAGCAGCAAGATAAACACAAGCTATATATGAGGAAACTACCTTATATAAGGCCCATCTACTTTTCAATAGATTCTACAGGTGAGAAAGAAGTGGCATAAAATCTTAAAATGATGAAAGGGAAAGCCCTACAACCAAGAATACTCTTCTTAAAAAAGCTTTCACACAGATTTTGTGGAAAATTGAAAGATTTAAGATGAGCAAATGAAAAATGAGTTTAGCATCACCACTCTAACTTTACAAGAACGGTTAGAGGAAATTATCTAAGCAAAAAAGGAAAAGATCACAACTAGAAACATAAAAGTAGTGGGGAAGAAAAGCTAATTGTTGAAGGCAAATATACAGTAAATGTAGTAAATCAACCATGTACAAAGCCTACAGAAAGAACAATAGACAAAAGTAATAAAACTACTATATCAGAAGTAAGTACTTTATTGACACATAAAACAAAAAGACATAATATATACTAACTAAAATGGTAATCATGGAGGAAGGGGAGTAAAAATCAGGATTATCAAAATGTATTTGAAATAAGAAATCAGCAAGTTGAAACACACACACACATACATATCTGTAGATATACATTGCTATTACAAGCCTGAATAAAACTAAAGAGGTAAAAGATCTATATTTGGAAAAACATAGACAATTTTGAAAGGAACTGAAAATGATACAAACACATAGAAAAAATATATTACATCCCTGAAGTGAGAGAATTAAATAACAATAACACTCAAGCCTATCCACAGATTCAATGTAATTCCTATCAAAATACTGAGTGCACTTTACTCACAACCAGAAAGAATAGTTCTAAAATTTGTTTGGAAACACAGAACACAAATAACCAAGGCAATCTTAAGAAAGAAACACAGATCTGGAGGTATCACACTCCTAGCTTTATATAACAAAGACAAATGAATCAAAACAGTATGGTACTAGCACCAAAACAGACATATCAATGAAATGGACTAGCAAGCCCAGCCATAAACGTATGCACTTATGGTAAATTCATTATGACAAAGGGGCACGAATATACAATGGGCAGAAGGCAATTTCTTCAGGAAATGGTGCCAGGAAAACAATACCTGCATGTAAAATTTAGTATGAAATTAGAACATTTTCTCACACGATTTACAAAAATAAACTCAAAATGGACTAAAGACTTAATGATAATTAAGACCCAAAATATCAGAAAATGTCTAGAAGAAAACATATGCAGAACAATCTTTGACAGAAATGGTAGCGATTCTTTTTTTTTTTTTTTTGTATCTGTTTTCTAAGGCAAAGGAAACAAACAAACAAAATGAACATATAGGACTTAATTTAGCTTAAAATGTACAGCAAAGGAATCCATCATTAAACAAAGGATAACCTACTGAATGGGAGAAACTATTTGTAAATGACAATGAGTGCATACGGAGTACATACAGCTTAATATCCCAAAATACCAAACCAATTAAAAAATGGGCAGAAGTTGTACATAGATATTTTTCTTAAGAAGATATGAAGAGGCCAACAAGCTCATGATGAATATTTGACATCACTAATCATTGGAGAAATGCAAACTTAAACCACAATAAACCTGTCAGAATGGCTATCATCAAAATACTACAAGCAAAAAATATTTGCAAGGGTGTGGAAAAAAATGAATATTATATATCATTGTTGTGAGTGTAAATTGGTGCACTTAAGGAAAACAGTATATAGGTTCCTTAAAAAAAAATATATATATATATATAAATATAAATATGGTCCAGAATTTCAATTCCTGGGTATAGATCTGAAGAATACATGCATAATAATTTGAACAGATACATGTATACCAATATTTATAGCAGTATTATTTATAGTTACAAAGATAGGAAAGCAACTAAGTGATCATCAACAGATGAATAGATAAAGACGATTTATACATATATAATTATACATACACACACACACACACACATACATACACAAAATGAAATAGTATTGATATTTCATCTTCAAAAAAGAATGAAAGTCTGATATTTGCAACAACACGGATGGACCTGAAGGATATAATACCTATTGAAAAAAGTCAGAAAAAAGAAAGAAAATGGTATGTTATCAATTTTATGTGGAATCCAAAAAGGAAAACAAATGAATGTAACAAAAAAATATGGTTTCTTCTGGATATATGCCCAGGAGTGAGATTGCTGGACCATATTATAGTTCTATTTTTAGTTTTTAAGGGATCTCCATACTGTTCTCCACAGTGGCTGTACCACTTTACACTCCTACGAACAGTATAGGAAGGTTTCTTTTTCTTCACATTTTCTCCAGCATTTATTGTTTTGTACATTTTTTGATGATGGCCATTATGACTAGTGTGAGGTAATACCTCATTGTAGTTTTGATTTGCATTCACCTGGCGCAAAGAGCCAACTTATTGGAAAAGACGCTGATGCATGGAAAGATTGAAGCCGAAAGGAAAAGGTAGCAGCATAGGAAGAGATGGTTAGTTAGCATCACTGACTCAATGGACACGAATTTGAGCAAACTCTGGGAGACAGTGATGGACACAGGAGCCCGGCATGCTATAGTCCATGAGGCTGCAAAGAGTTGGATAGGACTTAGAGACTGAAAAACAACAACAACAAATAGTTAGTGATGTTTATCATCTTTTCATGTGTTTTTTGACCATCTGTCTGTCTTATTTGGAGAAATGTCTGCTTAGATCTTGTACCCATTTTTTTGATAGGGCTTTTTGGTTTTTTGATATTGAGCTGCATTAAGTGTTTGTATGTTTTGGAGATTAATTCCTTCTCTAAAACAGACTCACAGATATAGAGAACAAACTGGAGATCTATTATCAGTAGGGAGGGAGGTAAGGGATTAAGAGTTACAAACTACTATAAATAAAATAGATGAGATATAAATATATATTGTATAGCCCAGGGAATATGGTCAATATTTTATAATAAATTTAAATGAAATAATATTGAATGACTATGTTGTACACCTGAAACTAATATTGTTAATCAATTATACTTCAATTTAAAAAAGGACAAATAGAACAAAACAGAAACAGAGCTATAGATATAGGGAATTTAAAGGTGATTTCTAGAAGGGAGGTGGATGATGGATGAGGAAAATAAAAATTAATAATATATTTAAACTATTTTATATGGGGCATTAATAAAATTAAAGTAATGCCCATCTTTTGATTTTGGGAACAAATACAAAATAATATTTTGAAAGAAAATTTGAATAAAAACTTTGATTATAATACACTACTTTAACAAGACACCATTTATGTATGACTTATGACTCATCAATGATCCCTGTTTGTTAGTTTCAAATATTTCACATAATATATACCTGTGCTTCTTATCAAGTAACTGGCACAACAATTTCCCAGGAAAGGGAATTGACATTGTAATAAAATTTCTTTCTTACTATAAAATTATTAAAAGATCATTTATACATATACACACTGCCAATATATTAACAATGTAGATTTTTGTGGTAAGGCTTTGTGTATTATTTTTATATGGAGAATTAGATAGTTAAAACTGAAAGATATAGGAAAAATAAATTATAAATTGTGTGCAGGTTTATTTATGGTCTTTTACTCTCATGCAGTGAACATTTTACTATGTATTTAAATATATCATTAATCATTTAGTTTATTTTCAATTTTTCATGAGTATCTAGAAATAATCTAAAATAAAATATAAAATGTTATATTTCATGAAAGAAATTGGCTTTGAATTCATATTTGAATGGGCAGAATAGATTGGATAAATGGTCAAAATATAATTAGTTTTTCATAAGGAAACATTCTTAATAGGGACTGCTATGCTAAGAAATAATAGAGGATACTTAATTTAGCCAGTAATACCAAATTAGCAAAATCAATAAAAGAAAAAGTCATATTAGACTATTTAGCAAAGTATCAATTAATATGTCCATATGTGTAAAAAGTAGGTTGCTCTAGCTATAATAGGAATTACTGGGAGTTGCTGTAAGTTGTGATGGATCTGAAAACCAGAGGAGCAAGCAAGAGTTTTAAAGGTATTGGTTTTCTGTGGATGGAGATAAAGGAATAGAGTTTTGGCAACACAATAGAGAAGTTGTATCTGTGTAGTCACAAATTTAGCACTAACACACACACACACACACACACATACACACACACCCCAAACTATACCAGTGATAAATATGGGAAGAATTAGCAGTCTTGACTGGTACAAAAATATGTGACATCTTTTAAGTATACACTCTGGTGGCTCAGAGGGTAAAGCGTCTGCTGCAATGCAGTAAACCCGGGTTCAATTCCTGAGTAGGGAAGATCCCCTGGAGAAGGAAATAGCAACCCACTCCAGTACCCTTGCCTGGAAAATCCCATGGATGGAGAAGCCTGGTAGGCTACAGTCCATGGGGTCGCAAAGAGTCAGACACGACTGAGGACTTCACATTCTTTCTTTCTTTCTTTCAGTTTCCATAAGGCCATTACCTTCACCAACCTATGATCACAAGAGTGATATGATTCCATGTATTCAGTATGCTTGGACAGAAATCTGAGTCAGAAATTCTACAATAACCATGTGCCTACAAACGCATAATAACAACAAACAGCCAGTGAACACAGAATTTAGAAGCTGAAATTCTCCTGTGCAGAGAGAAGCAGATATGAAGAAATGGAAGGAAAAAAGCTGCCTGATCCCTGACACTCTACATGTCCCGACTATCAGTCCTTTCAAGGTCCAGCTAAATTTCCTCTTCTTTTGTAACATATATCCTTAAGAAAGATAACCTCTGCTTAAGGCTATTTAAACTGGGCTTAGCATACTTCCAACCAAAAGAATCTTTATTCAAACTTTCAACCAGTACAGAGAAAATATGTTAGGGGTGTCTTAATTTGATGACATAAATGAATTCATCCTAAATGTAAAGTGTAAATAATAAATTTAGTATTCCTAAATCTATCCAATTATCCATGAAATATAATAGGATTATAATTTGAAAGTATAGACAGTGAATACATTTTACATGAAACTGAGAACAGTGATTAATAAACTGAACAAGTGAATTATTCTGTGAACCATATAAGAAATGATACCTGACATTTAATCACAAAGCAGGGGTTGCTCAAAATCTCTTACTTGTGTTTTTCTGAGTATTATTTGGATAAAAATAAGTAGCAACAAATGTTATTTTAAGCATGAAGTACAATTCTTCAAGTGTGGGTGATTTCAACAAGTCTCAGATAACTTATGAGGTTCATGTGGGTTTAAAAATGACTATCAGAGACATTGTAATGATAATAGGAGCTAATATTGAACCACTTGACCTCTTGATACTAAGTAAAAAGTTGCAAAAGAAAGTTTTGCAATATAGTTAACTTTCATAAAAAAATCTATAAATCAAATTTTACTGTTAGTCACCTTCAGCAGAAGACATTGAGGAACAAGAAAGTTTGAGAAACTGATCAGCTAAACAGAAGTAGCAAATTATTCAGTCTGAGTTCAAAATTAGAACCCCTGCCTCCCAAGTCAGACTTTTAAAACCCTTAGGCTGTATCTCTTCCTTGATAAAGAACATAGTGTAACAGAAAGGTCACTGAGCCTAGAGTTAGAACACTTAATTTCTGTTCTTAATTCTGCTAATTACTATCTCTGGGTCTCTAGCAGAAAACTTAATCTCTCTGCTTTAATTTTCTTAATCTGTACACTAGAAAGAAGAATTGATCTCTTGAGAATCAAATTGTGACAATATAAGTATAAAGTGTTATATAAGAGAAAAGTTTTATAAAAACAGTCTTGTGTTTCCTTTGAAACATCCTAGATTGTGCCATAGTGTTTAAAATATACAATCTTTATAAATACTGATTTGATGATAAAGACTGTGTTGAAGCAGAGAAAATACACAGCTTTAGCCCAGTTGACAGAAATAAATTTTGTGCCACTAACAGAAAAAGAAAACTAAAAGAGAAAAAAAGTAATTTTTGTGACAACATGTAGAACTGCTATATTGGACAATTTAAAATACAGGGCAAAAGAAGAACTTGTACTGATCACTCTCAAACATTTCCAAAAGATGGAAGAAGAGGGAACACTCCCAAAGTCATACTATGAAGCTATCATCAGCTTGATACCAAAACCAGATAAAGACAATACTAAAAAGGAAAGTTACTAGCCAATATCTTTGAAGAATATAGATTCAAAAATTCTCAAGAAATATTAGCAGACCAAATACAACAACATGTAAAAAAATCATGCATGCTTAGTCGCTTCAGTTGTGTCTGACCCTGAGACCCTATGGACTGTAGCCCACCAGTCCATGGGATTCTCCAGGCAAGAATACTGGAGTGGGTTGCCATGCCCTTCACCACAGTCAAGCTGGATTATCCCAGGCTCACAAGGATGGTTCAACATATACAAATCAATGTGATTCTCCACATCAATAAAGTTCAGTTCAGTTCAGCCACTCAGTTGTGTCTGACTCCTTGCGACCCTACAGACAGCAGCATGCCAGGCCTCCCTGTCTATCATCAACTCCCGAGCTTCCTCAAACTCATGTTCATCGAGTCAGTGATGCCATCCAACCATCTCATCCTCTGCCATCCCCTTCTCCTCCCACCTTCAATCTTTCCCAGAATCAGGATCTTTTCAAATGAGTCAGCTCTTCCCATCAGGTGGCCAAAATACTGGAGTTTCAGCATCAGTCCTTCCAATGAACACTCAGGACTGATCTCCTTTAGGATGGACTGGTTGGATCTCCTTGCAGTCTGAGGGACTATCAAGAGTCTTCTCCAACAGCACAATTCAAAAGCATCAATTCTTTGATGCTCAACTTTCTTTGTAGTCCAACTCTCACATCCACACATGACTACTGGAAAAGCCATAGCCTTGACTAGATGGAACTTTGTTGGCAAAGTAATGTCTCTGCTTTTTAATATGCTTAGGTTGGTCATAACTTCCCTGCCAAGGAGTAAGCATCTTTTAATTTCATGGCTGCAATCACCATCTGCAGTGATTTTGGAGCCCAAACAAATAAAGTCAGTCACTGTTTCCCCATCCATTTTCCATGAAGTGATGGGATCAGATGCCACGATCTTAGTTTTCTGAATGTTGGGCTTTAAGCTAACTTTTTCACTCTCTTCTTTCACTTTCATCAAGAAGCTATTTAGTTCTTCTTCACTTTCTGCCATAACGGTGGTATCATCTGCATATCTGAGGTTATTGATATTTCTCCAGCAATCTTGAGTCCATCTTGTGCTTCATCCAGCCCAGAGTTTCTCATGATGTACTCTGCACATAAGTTAAATAAGCAGGGTGACAATATTCAGCCTTGACAAACTCCTTTCCCGATTTGGAACCAGTCTGTTGTTCCATATCCAGTTCTAACTGTTGCTTCCTGACCTGCATACAGATTTCTTGATTCTCCACATCAAGAAAAGAAAAGACAAAAATGCATCAATATCTCAATAGATACAGAAAAAGCATTTGAAAAATTCAACATCTATTTATGGTAAAAACTTCTACCAAAGTGGGTATAGACAGAACATATCTCAACGTAATACAAGCCATTCATGACAAACCCACAGCTAATATAATACTCAAGGGTGGAAGTTAAAAGGATGTCCATTCTTATTAAACATAGAATTGGATGTGCTAGCCATAGCTAATACAAAAAAAAAAAAAAGTTGTGCAAATTAGAAGAAACAAGATTGTCATTATATTCAAATGACATGATACTGTATAGAGAAAACCCTAAAAACTCCACACAAAATTAGTATAATTGATCAACGAGTTCAACAAGGTAGCAAGATACACGATTAACATATAGAAATCTGTTGCATTTCTTTATGCTAACAAGGAAGTATCAGAAAAGGAAAATAAAAATAATAATAATAATAAATCCTTTTAAATCACATCTATCTATCTATCTATCTATCTATCTATCTATCTATCTATCTATCTGTCTGTCTATCTACATACATACACACTTAGGAATAAACCTGACCAAGTAAGTGAAATATTTATATGTTTAGAACTATAAAACAATGATAAAGGAAATAGAAAATTATCCAAAGAAATGGAAAGATGTTTTATGCTCTTAAAATGAAATAATTAATACTGTTAAAATAGGCATGCTGCCCAAAGCAATCAACAGATTTAATGTGATCTCTATAAAATTACCCATGATGGTTTTCACAAATCTAGAACAAATAATCCTAACATTTGTATGAAACCATAAAAGACTCAGATTGCTTTGAAAATTATTCTTTTGGTAAAATAATAAAGCAGGAGACATAGCCTTCCCAGACTTCAAGTAATACTACATTACTGCAAAGGTGCAGTAACCAAAACATCATGGCATTGGCACAAAAACAGACATACACATCAATGGAAAGAAATAAAGAATCCAGAAATAAACCCACACACCTACAGTCAATTAATCCTTGACAAAGAAGGCAAGAATGTGCAACAGAGTAGAGACAGCCTCTTCAGCAAGTGATATTGTGGAAGTTCGACAGCCTGAAGTCAATGAAGTTAGAACACACCTTCACATTATAACCAAAAATAAAATGGCATAAACATTTAACCATAAAACATGGCACTAAAAACTCCTAGAAGAGAACATAGGCAGTACATTCTCAGACACATATTCTACCAATGTTTTCCTAGGTCAGTCTTCCAAGGCAACAAAAATAAAAGCAAAAAAAAAAAAAAAAAAAAAAAAGGAATTAATCAAACCTATAAGCTTTAGGACAGCAGAGGAAACCATAAACAAAACAAAAAGACAACCTAAGGACAGAAAATATTTGATGACAATATGGCTGACAAGGGCTTAATTTCCCAACTACACAAAAAGCTCATACAATGCAATAACAAAAAATCAAATAACCCAATCAAAAAATGGGCAGATGACCTAAATAGACATTTCTTCAAAGACATACATTTGTCCATAGGCACATAAAAAGATGCTCAACGTAACTAACCACTAGAGAATACAAGCTGTGACAAACCTAGACAGCATTTTAAAAAGCAAAGACATTACTTTGCTGACAAAGGTCTATATGGTCAAAGCTATGGTTTTTCCAGTAGTCATGTATGCATTTGAGAGTTGGACCATAGAGAAGGCTGATTGCTGAAGAACTGATGCTTTTGAACTGTGGTGTTGGAGAAGATTCTTGAAAGTTCCTTTGACTGCAAGAAGATCCAACCAGTCCATCCTAAAGGAAATCAGTCCTGAATATTCATTGAAAAGACTAATGTTGAAGTGAAACTCCAATATTTTGGCCACCTGATGTAAAGAACTGACTCATTGGAAAAAAACCCTGATGCTGGGAAAGATTGGAGGCAGAAGGAGAAGGAGATGAGAGTGGATGAGATGTTTGGATAGCATCACCAGCTCAATGGACATGAGTTTGAGCAAGACCTGGGAGATGGTGAGAAACAGGGAAGCCTGGTGTGCAGCAGTCCATGGGGTTGCAAAGAGTCAGATACGACTGAGCAACTGAACAACAACAAAAGAGGATACAAATCAAACTACAATGAGGTATTACCTCACACCAGTTAGAATAGCCATCATTAAAATGTATACAAGTAACCAATGCTGGAGAAGATGTGGAGAAAAGCAAATCCTCCTACACAGTTGGTGGGAATATAATATGATGCAGCCACTATGGAAAAAATAGTATGGGGGTTCTTAAAAAAATTAAAACTAGAGTTACCCTATGATTCAGCAAACCCAGTCCTAGGCATATATCCAGAGAAAATTCTAATTAGAAAAGACACTTGCACCACATTGTTCATAGTGGTGATATTTATAATAGCCAAGATATGGAAGCAAACTAGATGTCCATAAACAGATGAATTAATGGGTAAGATATGATATATTATACACACACAGATACAATGGAATACTAATCAACCATAAAACAGAATAAAATGCCATTTACAGCAACATGGATGGACCTGGAGATTATCATACTAAGTGAAATAAGTCAGATAAGGAGAGACAACCACCATATGATATCACTTACATGCAGAATCTAAAATATGACACAAATGAACTTAATTGCAGAACAGAAACAGACTCATACATATAAAATAAATTTATGGTTGCAAAAGGGGAAAAGGGGTAGGAGAAGGATAAATTAATTAATTAATTAAAAGGTTATGAGTCTGGGTTTAGCAAATACAAACTACTACATATAAAATAAAATAAACAGCAAACTCTTTCTGAATAGCACAGAGGACTATAGTCAATATTCTGTAATAAAACATAACAAATGAGAATATGAAAAAGTATATATGTGAAAAAATATGTGTATATATATGCAAAAAAGTGTTTATGTGTGGCCTGCCAGGCTCCTCTGTCCATGGAATTCTCCAGACAAGAATACTGGAGTGGGTTGCCATTTCCTATTCCAGGGCATCTTCCTGACCCAGGGACTAAACTCACTGTCTCCTGAAGCTTCTGAATTGGCAGATGAAATCTTTACCTCAGCCACTTGGGATGCTAATACACACACACACACACACACACACACACACACACACACACATACATATAACTGAGTCACACTGTTGTACACCAGGAAGTAGCACAGCATTGAAAATCAATTAAGCCTCAATAAAATAAAAATAATAAAATAATAGGAGCAGATATATGTAATTTAAAGAAACTTAAATTTGAGATGCTTGCAAAATATGAGTGAAGCTTCTTGGAGAAATTGATATTGGAGATGGATTTTAAGGCATCCGTGTATAACTAGAATATATTTGCCTAAACTTTTATTTGTTTTCTATTTCTATCAGATAAATTTCCACAAACTTTATGGTATTAAAAATACACCTTTATTATCTCGAAGTTTCCTGGATCATGATTCTGAATATGTGTTAACTGGGTCCTATGCTCAGGGTATCACCACACTGAGATAAAGGTGTTGACCAGAGCTGCAATCTGAAATGAAGTTGGCATTCTATTCCATGTTTAGTGGCTGTTGAATTTCTTAAATCTATATAACTGGAAATCTCCATAACTAAACCTTGCCCTGTCCATATGACGATCTCTACAACGTGGGAATTTGTTTCTTCAAGGAAAACAGCAGAACTTTGCTTCTGTTCCTTTTCGTTTTAAGGATTTATCTGATTAATTCAAGCCTATCTAGGATTGTTTCGTTTCTGATTAACACAAATTCCCACTGATTAGGGAATTTAGCTACATCTGAAAAACACTATTTTACCATAATATGTAACATAATCATGAGAGTGATATTATATTCATAGGTTCCACATTCATCTAAGGGGAAAGGATTATACAAGGATATCAGGGATCAGGGTTCGTCTTAGCATTCTATCACCAGAGAATCAGTATTCTTTCATTCTTTTTTTTCTGATCTCTCTGAAAACACAAGTGAAGATAATAGATCATGAGCAAAGAAATCAAATTATTTCAGTAAATAAGAGAAGTCTTCATCTTCTGTGAAGCTTATATAATGAGACAATTATAAAATCAAAAATAATTTTAATTTTACTTTATAATCTACCTACAGTTTGATATTTTAATAAATTTTATTTGCAAAGGACATCATAAAATTTTCAACACATTATTAGCAGTACATAAGAAAAACTAAGTCTTGGGTTTTGGACATTTTCAATACAGTAAAAGTATGGTTTAAAAAGACCTTGAACTGATAATTGGAAAACATTCTATGAAATATGGCTTGTGCATTCAATGAGGAAACTCAATTAACTAAGAAACAGGTGAATTCATATCATTTAAAATATATTTGTTACTTGAATGAAAATTTCAAAAGAAATTAAATAAATGTTCTGAATTAAGCCATGAGTTTTTAAACTTTTTAAAACTGGCTCCAGGACTATATTTATAAAGCTGATACTCTGAGTTGACAAAATATTAAAGCAAAGCTACATAGCAAACCTCTTGACAAAAGAAAAAATAAAAATAAAAGTAAAAAATTACATACATGGATATATAAACAAGCAGGATAGAACTATTAAAGAAAGGAAATATTAAAATACTTTGATGCCTTATGTTATAATGGCTGCTAGAACATATAGAACACTCTAGGAAAACATAAGCAGCACTTAATACCCACCAAATATGATTATATAAAAAAATACGACTCTACAAAATTCTGAATATCTCACCATTATCATCAATTTGGACAAAGAAACAATGTGGGAAAAGATAAATAGTACACCCCGACTTTCTGTTTGCCACCATGAATATAAAAAGAACTAAAATATAATTGTTATTATTGTATATGCCTTTAATATATAATGTACTACCACAACACTGCAAAATAATTATACAATTATATTTAAAACTTTCCCCTTCATGGATCACTCTCTTGTCATGGCAAAGGAACTGGCGTAAGGCAACCAAGTTATGAGCCATGCGGTGCAGGGGCACCCAAGATGAACGGGTCATATTGGAGAGTTCTGACGTGATCCACTGGAGGAGCGAATGATGAACCACTCCAGTGTACCTGCCATGAGAATCCTAGGAACTGTATAAAAAGTCAAAAGAATGACACCAAAAGATAAGTCTTTCCAGTCAAAAGGTCCAATGTGCTACTGGGGACGAGCTGAGGACAACTACTAATAGCTCCAGAAAGAATGAAGTGACTGGGCCAAAGCGGAAACTCTGATCAGTTGTGGATGTGCTTGGTGATGAAAGTAAAATCTGATGCTGTAAAGAACAGTATTGCATCAGTTCAGTTCAGTCCAGTTCAGTCACTCAGTCGTGTCCGACTCTTTGCGACCCCATGAAACGCAGCATACCAGGCCTCATTACCCCATCACCGACTCCCAGAGTCCACACAAACCCATGTCCATTGAGTCAGTGATGTCACCCAACCATCTCATCCTCTGTTGTCCCCTTCTCCTCCTGCCCTCAATTTTTCCCAGCATCAGGGTCTTTTCAAATGAGTCAGCACTTTGCATGAGGTGGCCAAAGTATCAGAGCTTCAGCTTCAACATCAGCCCTTCCAGTGAACACCCAGGACTGATCTCCTTTAGGATGGACTGGATGGATCTCCTTGCAGTCCAAGGGACTCTCAAGAGTCTTCTCCAACTCCACAGTTCAAAAGCATCAATTCTTCGGCGCTCAGCTTTCTTTATTGTCCAACTCTCACATCCATACATCACCACTGGAAAAACCATAGCCTTGACTAGACGGACCTTTGTTGACAAAGTAATGTCTCTACTTTTTAATATGCTGTCTAGTTTGGTCATAACTTTCCTGCCAAGGAGTAAGCGTTTTTTAATTTCATAGTTGCAGTCACCATCTGCAGTGATTTTGGAGCCCCCCAAAATAAAGTTAGCCACGGTTTCCACTATTTCCCCATCTGCTTGCCATGAAGTGATGGGACTGGATGCCATGATCTTAGTTTTCTGAATGTTGAGCTTTAAGCCAACTTTTTCACTTTCCTCTTTCACTTTTATCAAGAGGCCCTTTAGTTCTTATTCGCTTTATGCCATAAGGGTGGGGTCATCTGCATGTCTGAGGTTATTGATATTTCTCCTGGCAATCTTGATTCCAGCTTGTGCTTCCTCCAGCCTAGCATTTCTCATGATGTACTCTGCATATAAGTTAAATAAGCAGGGTGACAATATACAGCCTTGATGTACTCCTTTTCCTATTTGGAACCAGTCTGTTGTTCCACGTCCAGTTCTAATGTTGCTTCCTGACTTGCATACAGATTTCTTATAGGAACATAAAATGTTAGTTCCATGAATCAAGGTATATTGGACATGGTTAAGCAAGAGATGACAAGGTCATATTTTAGGAATCAGTGAACTAAAGTGGACGGGAATGGTGAATTTAAATCAAATGACCATTATATTTACCACTGAGGGCAAGAGTCCCATAGAAGAAATGGAGTAGCCCTCATAATCAGCAAAAGAGTTCTAAATACAGTACTTGGGTGCAACCTCAAAAACAGCAGAATGATCTTGGTTCATTTCCAAGGGAAACCATTCAACATCACAGTCATCCAAGTATATGCCCCTACCCCTGATGCCGAAGAAGCTGAAGTTGACTGGTTCTATGAAGACCTAGAAGAACACCTAGAATGAACACACACACACACACACACACACACACACTTATGATGTTCTATTCATTATGGGGGATTCAAAAACAAAAGAAGGAAATCAAGACATACCAGAGTAACAGGAAAGTTTGGCCTTGTGTACAAAATGAATCAGGGAAAAGATTAACAGAATCATACCAAGAGAGCACACTGGTCATAGCACACACTATTTTCAACGACACAAGAGACGATTTTACACAAGGACATCACCAAATGGTCAATAATGAAATCAGATTGATTACATTCTTAGTAGCCAAAGATGGAGAATCTGCATACATTCAGCAAAGTCTATACTTAGAGCTGTCTGTAGCTCAGATCATCAGCTCCCCCTAGCAAAATACAGGCTTAAACTAAAGAAAGCAGGAAAAACCACTAGGACAGTCAGATACAACTTAAATCAAATCCCCTATGCATATACATTGGAGATGACAAATGGATTCCAGGAATTAGATCTAGTAAACAGAGCCAGTTTCTGCTTCATTGACTACACTAAAGCCTTTGACTGTCTAGATAACAGTGAACTGTGGAAAATTCTTAAAGAGATGGAAACCTGTATGCAAGTCAAGAAGCAACAGTTGGAACCAGACATGGAACAATGGACTAGTTTAAAATTGGAAAAGGAGTACATCAAGGATATATATTGTCAGCCTGCTTATTAAACTTATATGCAGGGTACATCATGTGAAATGCCAGGGTGGATGAAGCACAAACTGGAATCAAGATTACTGGAAGAGATATCAATAAGCTCAGATATGCAGAAAACACCACCCTGTGGCAGAAAGCAAAGAAAAACTAAAGAGCCTCTTGATGAAGGTGAAAGAGGAAAGTGAAAACACTGGCTTAAAACTCAACATTAAAAAACGAAGATAGCATCAGTCCTATCACTTCATGCAAACAGATGAGGAAACAATGGAAACAGTGGGAGACTTTATTTTCTTGGGCTCCAAATCACTGCAGATGGTGACTGCAATCATGAAATTAAAAGACACTTGCTCCTTGGAAGAAAATATATGACCAACCTAGACAGCACATTAAAAAGCAGACATTACTTTGCCAACAAACATCAATATAGTCAAAGCTATGGTTTTTCCAATAGTCATGTATGGATGGGAGAAATACCAATGACCTCAGATATGTGGATGACACCACCCTTATGGCAGAAAGTGAAGAACTAAAGAGCGTCTTGATGAAGGTGAAAGAGGAGAGTGAAAAAGTTGGCTTAAAGCTCAACATTCAGAAAACTAAGATCGTGATGTCTGGTCCCATTACTTCATGGCAAATAGATGGGGAAACAGTGGCAGACTTTATTTTGGGGGGGATCCAAAATCACTGCAGATGGTGACTGCAGCCATGAAATTAAAAGACACTTACTCCTTGGAAGAAAAGTTATGACAAACCTAGACAGCATACTAAAAAGCAGAGACATTACTTTACCAACAAAAGTCTGTCTAGTCACAACTACAGTTTTTCTAGTAGTCATGTGTGGATGTGAGAGTTGGACTATAAAGAAAACTGAGTGCCAAAGAGTTGATGCTTTTGAATTGTGATGTTGGAGAAGACTCTTGAGACTCCTTTGGACTGAAAGGAGATCCTACCAGTCCATCCTAAAGAAGATCAGTCCTGAGTATTCATTGGAAGGACTAATATTGAAGCTGAAACTTCACTACTTTGGCCACCTGATGCGAAGAGCTGACTCATTGAAAAGACCCTGATAATGGGAAAGATTGCAGGTGGGAGAAGAAGGGGATGACAGAGGATAAGATGGTTGGATGGCATCACTGACTCAATGGACATGGGTTTATGTAGACTCCAGGAGTTGGTGATGGATAGGGAGGCCTGGCGTGCGATAGTCCATGGTAAAGAGTCAGACAAGACTGAGCGACTGAACTGAACTGATGTATGGATGTGAGAGTTGGACAGTAAAGAAAGCTGAGTGCTGAAGAATGGATGCTTTTGAACTGTGGTGTTGGAGAAGATTCTTGAGAGTCCCTTAGACTTCAAGGAGATCAAACTAGCCCTAAGGAATTGAATTCTGAATATTCATTGGAAGGACTATGCTGAAGCTGAACCTCCAATACTTTGGCCACCTGATGTAAAGATCTGACTCACTAGAAAAGACTCCAATGCTGGGAAATATTGTAGACAGGAGGAGAAGGGGATGAGAGAGAATAATAGGTTGGATGGCATCATCAACTCAATGGACATGAGTTTGTGCAATCCCAGGAGGTGTTTACCAGGAAAGCCTGGTGTGCTGCAGTCCAAGGGGTCACAGAAAAAAAAAAAAATTGGACATGACTGAGCATCTGAAAAACAACACCAACTAAACAGAGTGCCTGAAGAACTATGGGAAAAGGTTCATGACATTGTACGGGAAGCAGAGGATAAAAGCATCCCAAAGAAAAATAAAAGCAAGAAGGCAAAGTGGCTGTCTGAGAAGGCTTACAAATAGTTGAGGAGAGAAGAGAAGCAAAAGGCAAGGGAGAAAAGGAAAGGTACACCCAACAAAATTTTAGAGTTTCAGAGAACAAGAAGGTCTTATTCAACGAACACTGCAAAGAAACAGAAGAAAGCAATGGAAGTGGAAAGACTAGAGTTCTCTTCAAGAAAATTTAAAATGTCAAAGTGATGTTTAATCCAAAGATGAACACAATAAAGACAGAAACAGTAAAGACCTAATAGAAGCAGAAGAGATCAAGATGAGATGGCAAGAATACCCAGAAGAACTGTACAAAAAAGATCTTAATGTCTCAGATAATCATGATGGTGTGGTCACTTGTCCAGAGCCAGATATTCTGGAGTGTGAAGCCAAGTGGGCCTTAGGAAGCACTGAAGCCAATAAAGTTAGTGGAAGTTATGGAATTCCTGTTGAGCTATTTAGAATCCTAAAAGATGATGCTATTAAGGTGCTGCACTCAATACGTCAGCAAATTTGTAAAAACCCAGCAGTGGCCACAGGACTGGAAAAGGCCAATCCTCTTCCCAGTTCTTAAGAAAGGCAGTACTAAAGACTGTTCAAACCACTGGATAATTATACTTATCCCCCATGCTAGTAAGATTATGCTCAAAATCCTTCAAGCTATGCTTCAGCATTGTGTGAACTGAGAATTTCCAGAAAATTCAAGCTGCATTTTGAAAAGGTAGAGGAACCAGAGATCAACCATCAACATTCACAGAATCATAGAGAAAGCAAGGGAATTCCAGAAAAACATCTACCTCTGTGTCATTGACTACACTAAAGCTTTTGACTGTGTGGATCATAACAAACTGTGGAAAACTCTTAAAAATATGGGAATATCAGGCCATCTTACCTGTCTCCTTAGAAACCTTATGCAGTTCAAGAAGCAACAGTTAGAACCCTGTATGGAACAACTAACTGGCTCAGGATTGAGGAAGGAGTACAAGTCTGTTGATTGTTACCCCGTATGTTGAACTTATACACAGAGCACATCATGTGAAATGCCGGGCTTGGTGAGTTGCAAGCTAGAATCAAGATTGCTGGGAGAAATATCAACAATTTCAGGTATGTGAGTGATACCACTCTAATAGTAGAAATCAAAGAGGAACTAAAGAGCCTTTTGATGAGTGGGAAGGAGGAGAGTGGAAAAAAAAAAAAAACAGCTTAAAACTCAGTATTAAAAAGAGAGAGAGAGAGAGAGAGACTAAGATCATGGCATCAGGTCCCATCATTTTATGGCTAATAGAAGAGGAAAATGTGGAAACAGTGACAGATTTCCTCTTCTTAGGCTCTAAAATCACTGCAGAGGGTGACTGCAGCCATGAAATTAGAACACAATTGCTTCTTGGCAGGAAAGTGTTGACAAGTTTAGATAGTGTGTTAAAAAGCAAAGATAAAGCAAAGATATCACTTTACTGACAAAGGTTCATATAGGCTATGATATTTCCAGTAGTTGCATACAGATGTGAGAGCTGGATCATAAAGAAGGCAGAAGGCCAAAGAATTGATGCTTTTGAACTGTGGAGCTGGAGGAGACTCTTGAGAGTCCCTTGGACTGCAAGGAGATCAAATTCGTTAATCCTAGAGGAAAGCAACCCTGAATATTCAGTAGAAGCTGAAGCTAAGTTCCAATATTTTTGCCACCTGACACAAACATCTGACTCATTGGAAAAGACCCTGATGCTGAGAAAAATTGAAGGCAGAAGGAGAAGAGGCCAACAGAGGTGAGATGGTTGGATGGCAGCACTGATTCAATGGACATGAACTTGGGCAAACTCTGGGAGATGGTGAGGGACAAGGAGGCCTGCTGTTTTTCAGTCTAGGGGGTCTTGAAGAGTTGGACACTACCTGATGACTGAACAACATCAATTCTTCTAGAAAGAGATTTTTTTTTAAAGGACAATGCACCAATTACCCTTATGAATCAAAATTCTATTACTTTCAATAATGAATAGATTTAAAAATAATTAGAAACTAAAGGGAAAACAAATATGACAGAACTCACAGGGAAGTAAGTTACCAGGTAGCCTGAGGAAAAAGAATGCTATCATTTCCTCACACCATTATGGCTTAATAAACAATGGCCCCAAACCAAGATGTTAGTCATCATGTACCTGCTGCACTTTCAAATGAGCTGTAGGTTTTATGGAGAGATTTAATGATAAAGGAAAAATAATTCATTGAAATAGACAGTATTTCTAAATCAGAGATACCAGGGATTCCCAGTAAGTAAGAAAATAATCTAACTGAATAGAGATACAAAATATCTCTGAAGAGGTGGAATAAAACCTGGTATAAGAATTTAAACAAAACTGCATAAAAGAGAATAATATTCATATCCAACAAAATGACTATTCACATATTTTCTCCTACAAAATACATACTTATACATCAAGAATCTATTGAATTTGACTCTGTAATGTTAGACAATAGAAAAACAAAACAGAAATTCAGTACTCTCCTTCAAATAAAGAACTGAAGGTAGAAATAACAAATTTTAGGTATGAGAGACATGTGTTCTATAGGAATTCTCCAAATTTAGATCAATGGAAATCAAGAGAGAGACCTTTTTAAATATGACTAAAAGTTAAGACAAATATGGTAAACAAAAATTACTGAGGATAAGAGCATATGATATGAATGCACGCGCGCACGCGCGCACACACACACACACACACACACACACACACACACACACTCAATAATAGAGTCATTTTACAACACTCTTCTTCACCATAAGTTCAGTTCAATTCAATCACTCAGTTGTGTCCAACTCTTTGCGACCCCGTGAATCACAGCACGAGGTCCCTGTCCATCACGGGGTCCCTGCTGTCCACAGCAGGCCTCCCTGTCCATCAAAACTCCCGGAGTTTACTCAAACTCATGCCCATCGAGTCGGTGATGCCATCCAGCCATCTCATCCTTTGTCGTCCCTTTCTCCTCCTGCACTCAATCCCTCCCAGCATCAGGGTCTTTTCAAATGAGTCAACTCTTCGCATGAGGTGGCTAAAGCATTGGAGTTTCAGCTTCAATATCAGTTCTCCCAGTGAACACCCAGGACTGATCTCCTTTAGGATGGACTGGTTGGATCTCCTTGCAGTCCAAGGGACTCTCAAGAGTCTTCTCCTATACCACAGTTAAAAAGCATCAATTTTTCGGCACTCAGCTTTCTTCACAGTCCAACTGTCACATCCATACATGACTACTGGAAAAACCACAGCCTTGACCAGATGGACCTTTGTTGGCAAAGTAATGTCTCTGCTTTTTAATATGCTATCTATGTTGGTCATAACTTTTCTTCCAAGGAGTAAGCGTCTTTTAATTTCATGGCTGCAGTCACTATCTGCAGTGATTTTGGAGCCCAAAAAATAAAGTCTGACACTGTTTCCACAGTCTCCCCATCTATTTCCCATGAGGTGATGGGACCAGATGCCATGATCTTAGTTTTCTGAATGTTAAGCTTTAAGCCAACTTTTTCACTCTCCTCTTTCACTTTCATCAAGAGGCTTTTTAGATCCTCTTTACTCTCTGCCATAAGGGTGGTGTCATCGGCATATCTGAGGTTATTGATATTTCTCCCAGCAATCTTGATTCCAGCTTGTGCTTCTTCCAGCCCAGTGTTTCTCATGATGTACTCTGCATATAAGTTCAATAAGCAGGGTGACAATATACAGCCTTGATGTACTCCTTTTCCTATTTGGAACCAATCTGTTGTTCCATGTCCAGTTCTAATTGTTGCTTCCTGACCTGCATACAGATTTCTCAAGAGGCAGGTCAGGTGGTCTGGTATTCGCATCTCTTTCAGAATTTTCCACAGTTTATTGTGATCCAAACAGTCAAAGACTTTTGCATATCCATAAAGCAGAAATAGATGTTTTTCTGGAACTCTCTTGCTTTTTCAATGATCCAGCGGATATTGGCAATTTGATCTCTGGTTCCTCTGCCTTTTCTAAAACCAGTCTAAAACCATATAACCCTTATGACTATACAGTGGAAGTGAGAAATAGATTTAAGGGACTAGATCTGATAGACAGAGTGCTTGATGAACTTCTTCACCATAGAAAGTTTTAAATGACAAAATAAAGTAAAACATAAATGTTAAGCCAACTAAACAGAGATTCAATGAAAATTTCAAGGTTTAAGAAAGGCATTCAAAAGATATTAATATAGAATTGTTAAAGAAAATATAAATAGCAAAAATTTAACCAAACATAGCTTAAAATCAAACTAGTAACATGGAGAATATAGTTCAAATTGTTTTAGAAATTTAGAGAAAAGAATAGAGAAGTCTGTAGATATAAAAGGTAATACAAATCAATAAATGTAAAACAGACTTTTACTGTCTTAGGAAACTTGGAATTGAACAGATTTTCCTTTCTAAATGGAGAAATTGTTTTTAACAAAAGGAAGAATTTATCTTCAAATTGAAAGAATTGATAAAATCTATTACTATCAGGCAAGATTGTTCAACATGAAACAATAGAACAGAAATTTGATTTAGGTCATGACAGAGTAAGTTACATGATTAAATGATAGCCTTCTTACATAGATGATAATAATAATTATATGACACCACAGTTCCTAGACATTGGCTGTTAACACAAGACACATCTCTAAAATAAGTGCCTTAAGACAGTTTAGCATCTGTCTGGGGCAGTTTTCCAACTGCAGTGGAGGGAAGCAGGGTACAAGTAAAGCACTTTTTTTTTGTTTGTTTGTTTGTTTGTTTGATTTTAACTGAAGAGCCAGATGTCAGAGTGTGGGAGTTGTAACACTACTGGAATATGTGAGACTGACAAGAGGAGAGAAAAACTCATAAATGTAGGCTCTACAAGTCTGTGTGGCAGCACCTGATGGGTCTCTGGCTAAGGGTTTGGTTACAAATGCAAATGGAAAACATCATGAGGTGAATCAGATGCAGATGTTATGGGCCTGAGAGGAAACAAGTGCTAGAATGTTGAAAACACACAACACAAAACTAAGCAAATTGAAAACAGAAATAAGCATAGTTATAGACTTTTGATAACACTGAGATTAAATGACCAAATAAATTATTAATTACTTTTATGTGCTAAGTTGCTTCAGTCATGTCTGACTCTGCATGACCCTGTGGACTATAGCCCATCAGGCTCCTCTGTCCCTGGGATTCTCCAGGCAAGAATACTGGAGTGGGTTGCCATGCACACCTCCAGGGGCCCTTCCTGACCCAGGGATCAACCCTGCATTTCTTATGTCTCCTACATTGGCAGGTGGGTTCTTTACCACTAGTGCCAATATCATCACATGATTTTTATATAGTTGACAGGATAATGGTACATATAACAACTTCAGAATGAGCACATGGAACTTTCACCAAGGCATTTATAATAGCATAAAACCCCATACATACAAATTTTACAAGATTTAAATTATGCAAAGCATATTATTTATCAGAGATGATTCAATCTGGTAACATTAAGGTATTTTTTAAAGCTCTCGAATTTATGGAAGACAACATACACTTAAATAACTAGAGTTCAAAGAAGAACTCACAGTAGATGTATATTTTTAAATGAATGGTATTACAACATAGTATATCAACATTTGTGAGATAGAGTTAACCAGAGAAAAGTAAATTTATAGGTTTAAATGATTATATGAAAAAGAAAAGTTTAAAAACAAAATTCTTACTTTCAGTTCTGGCAATATTGCTGTCACTTTCACTAATTCTTTTGTTCACTAGAAAATTGGATGAGATACATGAAACTGTTATTTTCTTACTTGGACCACAGGTAGTATGTGAATGTGATGCAAGAAGAAGGAGGCAAATGAGCTGTGCACAATGAATACCTCAGTATTCTCTGGAGGCATCTTCCAGAATTAAGTATAAGAGAAGGGAATCCAAGAAAAGCATAGTAGTGTTACTGAGTTAACAAGGAAGGGAGCAGAATGTGTTAAGGCTTAGTTCGCTGGAATTGGTGGAATAGAGAATCAACAGGAGGAAATTATGACAGAAACATAGCTCTTCTAGGGCATTTGCTACATGCAAGCTGATCATGGGCATGGTAAAACACTATAAGACCTTGTATACATGTTCTGGGAAGGTATAAATTAAGCAATTTACAGATTTCACACATTACAATCAAAATTCAAATTCCAACCAGCCAAAGTCAAGTCCTGATTTAATATACAGGGTATTCAGTAGAAAACTCCAGAATGTTCTTGCATCAATAATTGAGCTAAAGTAGCTTTATAGGACAATAAAATGCCACCTTAAGAAAACTTTTCAAAAGGAATTGAAAATAAAACTGATGTGCAAGTTTCTTACATGCCTACTTCAAAACAAATTCAAACATTTCGTTAAAGGAAGATAGCAAAATCCCATATTCAACAGTGAGACTTCCTTTATACTCAATAAGTCGAAGATTACTCAACATGCAAAGAAATGGAAAAAGAACCTCATCCAGGCAGTAAAACTATCCATCATTAGGAAAAGATAGATCTAGATATGACAGGAAAGAATTTCTCTGACAAAGCTTTTTAAAGCTGTATTATACATAGCTGAAAGATTTAAGAGAAAACATGACCAAATGTGGAGATAAGTGGAAGACATAAAAATTTAAATTGTATAGGTGAAAATTAAATATATATGATTAGAAAAATAATTGGCATAACACAAGATAAGGCACTGCAAAATGAATGAAAACACTATAAAACTGAAGTGTACATGAAAACAATAACCAGGAAAAGAAGTCTCAGCAATGCTAGAGAAGTACACATATTGGAGTGGCAGAAAAGAGGAGTAAGAAAATATGTGACTAATTAATGACGAAACAATTTCCCAATTTCATAAAAACTGTAAACCCAAAAATCCAGCCAGTTCAATAAAAGACCAAGCAAGATAACCACAAGAAACATGACATCAAGGCTTGTGATGATAAAATTACTGATAAAATAACCTAAAGGAAACAACAGCAGAGTGGGAGTTTTCTGATTTCCCTACAATAAGTTAGGAAATCAAAAGATAAGAATAAGACCAAATTTGTCAGTAGAAATGATACATACCAAAGAAGAAAAATAAAATAAATAAAAAAGGAAAATAAAAAAGCAATAACCACATATGATCAATATTAGCAATAGAACATATAGGACATGGGGGTGATAAAATTTTGTGCTTTTTTTTTTCAATAGTGAGAGATTCAGTTGGAGATTGCAGTATAAGATATACTCTATCAGGTAATGTTTTCATTTGAAAATAGTTAATATTTTAATACTAAAATTTATGTGGTTTTATTTTTTGATCTAAATATATTTTATGTGTCCTAGTATAGTCACATCAGTTTGGTTTAGTTCAGTAACTCGGTCATGTCTGACTCTCTGTGACCCCCTAGACTGCAGCACGTCAGTCTTCCCTGTCCATCAGCAACTCCCAGAGCTTGCACAAACTCATGTCCATCCAGTCGGTGATGCCATCCAACCACCTCATCTGTCATCCCCTTCTCCTCCTGCCTTCAGTCTTTCCTAGCATCACGGTCTTTTCCAATGAGTCAGTTCTTTGCATCAGGTGGCCAAAGTATTGAACCTTCAGCTCAGCACCAGACCTTCCAATGAATATTCAGGATTGATTTCCTTTAGGGTTGACTGGTTGGACCTCCTTGCAATCCAAGGGACTCTTCAAGAGCCTTCTCCAACACCACAGTTCAAAAGCATCAATTCTTCGGCACCCAGCTTTCTCTTTGGTCCAACTCTCACACCCACACATGGCTACTGGAAAAACCACAGCTTTGACTAGACAGACCTTTGCCGGCAAAGTAATATCTCTGCTTTTTAATATGCTGTCTAGGTTGGTCATAGCTTTTCTTCCAAGGAGCAAGCATCTTTTAATTTCATGGCTGCAGTCACCACCTGCAGTGATTTTGGAGCCCAAGAAAATAATCTCTCACAGTTTCCATTGTTTCCCCATCTATTTGCATGAAGTGATGAGACTGGATGGAAAGATGTTAGTTTTTTTAAAATATTGAGTTTTAAGCGGGCTTTTTCACTCTCCTCTTTCAATTTCACCAAGAGGCTCTTTAGTTCCTCTTTGCTTTCTGCCATAAGGGTTGTGCCAGCTGCGTATCTGAGGTTAAGGATATTTCCCCTGGTAATCTTGATTCCCGCTTGTACTTCAACCAGCTCTGCATTTCACATGATGTACTCTGGATATAAGTTAAATAAACAGTGTGCCAATATACAGCCTTGCCATACTCCTTTCCCACTTTTGAGAATCCATTGTTCCATGTCTGGTTCTAGCTGTTGTTTTTTTGACCTGCATACAGATTTCTCAGGAACCAGATAAGGTGGTTTGGTATTCCGATCTCTTAAGATTTATTTTTCACAGTTTGTTGTGACCTACACAGTCAAAGGATTTAGTGTAGTATAAAGCAGAAGTATATGTTTTTATGGAACTCCCTTGCTTTTTTGATGAGCCAACAGTTGTTGGAAATTCGATCTCTGGTTCCTTAGCCTTTTCTAAAGCCAGCTTGAACATCTGGAAGTTCAGGATTCACATACTGCTGAAGCCTCACTTGGAGAATTTTGAGCATTACTTTGCTAACGTGTGAGATGAATGCAATTATGGGTAGTTTGAGCATTCTTTGGCATTGTCTTTCTTTGGGATTGGAATGAAAACTGACCTTTTCCAGTCCTGTGGCCACTGCTGAGTTTTCCAAACTTGCTGACATACTTAGTACAGTGCTTTCACAGCATCATCTTTTAGGATTTGAAGTAGCTCAACTGGGATTCCGTCACCTCCACTAGCTTTGTTCATAGTGATGCTTCCTAAGGCCCTCTTGACTTCACAATCCAGGATGACTGGCCCTAGGAGAGTGATCACACCATTGTGGTTCTCTAGGTCATTAAGATCTTTTTAGCATAGTTCTTCTGTGTATTCTTGCCACCTCTTCTTAATATCTTCTGCTTCTGTTGGGTCCATACCATTTCTGTCCTCTTTTGTGCCCATCTTTACATGAAATGTTCCCTTGGTATCTCTAATTTTCTTGAAGAGATCTCTAGTCTTTCCCATTCTATTGTTTTTCTCTGCATTCTCTGTTGTTTTTCTTTGCATTGATCACTAAGGAAGGCTTATCTCTCTTTGCTCTTCTTTGGAACTCTGCATTCAGATGGCTGTATCTTTTCTTTTTTTTCTTTGCCTTTAGCTACTCTTCTTTTCTAAGTTATTTATAAGGCTTCCTCAGATAACCATTTTGCCTTTTTGCATTCATTTTTCTTGGGGATGATCTTGATCACTGCCTCCTGTACAATGTCATGGACCTCCATCTAGAGTTCTTCAGGCAATCTATCAAATCTAATCCCTTGAATTTATTTGCCACTTCCACTGTATAATTGTAAGGGCTTTGATTTAGGTCATACCTGAATGAGCTTCTCCATGTTTGGCTGCAAATAGTATAATCAAGCTGATTTCGGTATTGACCATCTGGTGATGTTCATGTGTAGAGTTGTATCTTGTGTTGTTGAAAGAGGGTGTTTTCTATCTCCCTACTGCTATGACCAGTATATTCACATATTAATCATGTAAAACCATTTCATCTATTTCTCTCTCTCTCTCTCTCTCTCTCTCGCATGTGTATATATATATACATATATATATACACATACACATACATCTTTGCATATATATATATACATATATATATATATATCTCCATGCATCCTTGTATATTTCTGCTTATTTTTCTATTACTTCCACTCATTCATCCACCCTTATATTCATTCTTTTAGTTGTATATTCATTCAACTGTAAGATACATATATATATGAATTAGCAATGATGCTTTTATGATGATATACTGTTTATTTCTGCATGGTGATATCTTGGAGATTAAATTTTTTACAAAATAATATTCATATTTTCTATTGCTTTTACTCAAGTATGTTAGTTATTACATTTTCAATATTATAAAAATGATTACATTTCTCACATACAATTTTTATTGCCATAGGTGCATGCCTCGCAGGGAAGGGTTACTTTCTGCTTAGTATATAGAACTGTATGTGTCAATATTCCTATTACATATATAGTAATTCACTGCTAAATAGGAAGTGTGTTTTTAGAAGATGTCGCTCAGAGGGAAAATGTATTAAACAAACCCAGTAAGAGGTTAGACGAACTAGCTGTGATGAGACTGTGCTTCTGAATATTTCTGCAAGAACTCCTCAGAAGCTTAGTATCCCATGTTGTTCAACATCTTGGCTAAAATGATATTAATACTTTATTTTTACCTGCTCTGGAAATATAAATGAACTTATTTTAGCTGCCTGATATAAATACCTTTATATTCTAAGAAATTTTAATTCCACACTGAAGAGGAAAATTAAAGGGTGAAACTACTGATAAATATGCCTCATGCTCATATTTATTGATATGTAAACTGAATTTGGTCCATAAGACATTTTTTCCCTAAGAAAGTAAATCTATTTTAACCCTGTCAATGTTAGTAAAATGTCTAAAACATGCTATTTATGAGAGGCTAACATTGCCATTTCTTGTAATTATGCTATTTAACCAAGTAACCTCAACTTAGAGAAAGGTTGCTTACCTGGAAGTTTAGACTATAGCTCTGTTCAGTTTTTAGGGATATTTATAATACTGAAAATGTGGTGAAGGGCTATACCACATGTCGAGTTCTTCAGTATAATTTGCCACTAACTGTGGACCTTATGCAGGGAGGCTTGATGAAAACCTTGTATCGTCTTTACAAATGATTTTTAGTTACGGATTCTTACAATCTTCCCCAAATGACTTGTAGTGCTCTTATTTTCATCTAACTGCAGCAATTTGCAGCCCTGAACTAGTTATTTTCAGCACATGCTTTGCCTGGCACTATTATTTTAAACAATGAGTTTGGATTTCCTATTTATTTCTGTGGTGTTTAAGGATATTGTTGAAAGAAGCCTCATCTATCCTGTCAGGAGGAAAATCTACACCCAGTGAAATAACATCCTAAACTGATTATTGATGGTGACTAGACAACATGACTAGATATTTCTTACTTCACAGCACATAACTCGTGATTAGCAGCAATATTAAGGTTTCTTTTTTTAAATTACAAATGAAGTGAGGTTGCTATTAATTTTCTACTGAGATTTAGTGGTTTAAAAAAGGCAAACACTATTTTCAAACTGACTAGATTTGAAATTCGATTTCATCTTATCTTCTCTTTGTGGAACTAGACAGTTTGGCTAAAACTCAACTTTCAGAAAATTAAGATCATGGCATCTGGTCCCATCACTTCATGGCAAATAGATGGGGAAACAATGGAAACAGTGACAGACTTTATTTTGGTGGTGGTGGGGGGCGGTGTGTGCTCCAAAATCACTGCAGATGGTGGCTGCAGTCATGGAATTAAAAGACCTTTGCTCCTTGGAAGAAAAGTTATGATCAACCTAGGCAGCATATTAAAAAGCAGAGACATTACTTTGCCAACAAAGGTCCATCTAGTAAAGGCTATGGGTTTTTCCAGTAGTCATGTATGGATGTGAGAGTTGGACTATAAAGAAAGCTGAGCACCGAAGAACTGATGCTTTTGACCTGTAGTATTGGTGAATACTCTTGAGAGTCCCTTGGACTGCAAGGAGATACAACCAGTCCATCCTAAAGGAAATCAGTCCTGAATATTCATTGGAAGGACTGATGCTGAAGCTGAAACTACAATGCTTTTGCCACCTGATGCTAAGAACTGACTCATTTGAAAAGACCCTGATGCTGGGAATGATTGAAGACAGGAGCAGAAGAGGATGACAGAGGATGAGATAGTTGGATTGCATCACCGACTCAATGGACATGAGTTTGAGTAGGCTCTGGGAGTTGGTGATGGACAGGGGAGACTGGCGTACTGCAGTCTGTGGGGTTACAAAGAGCTGGACATGACTGAGTGACTGAGCTGAACTGAGACAACTTACTGAGCCTTATTTGTGATTCGATTTCCTCATCTTTAAACTGGGAGTAAATTTCTTTTTGTACAAGTATATGCAGGTATATGCTATAATACATGTAATCACCACAGGTATATGCTGCAGTGATTGCATGTATTAACTCATTTTAAAATGTGTAGTTCTATATGTCTCTGTGTTAACTAAAAATAAGCTCTAAGATTGATTTATCTGTCACTTATTTTTACCAAATATGCTAACCTATTCCAGAAATTATAAAACTAAGCCAAGATTTATGCCCTAAAATTAAAGAAATAAGGATTGCTACCCAAATATATTCACTCTCATAATTCAATCTGAATAAATACTAATACAAAGAAAATCCTTCTATAGCACATGACAGATATAGAGCTCTGAGACTTACCTCTTTAGAGCTCAATGAAAATTATTTGATTTAGTAAAGATGACCCAACTATTATTTCAATACCCACTGGAATAACTTCAATATCTTTGAAAAATGATTCTCTTTGTATTTAAATATTAATAGATGGAGGAAATAAAGACATTTTTAATTTATAGAATTTCTTTCCTCCTTTGGAAGCTCTGTAACTGTGGTTGCAATGATTTCTAAAATTGCCTGTGATACAAATGTTGCAGAAAACCTACACCTTCTTAATATGTTTTCTGACTTGTGACAAAAAATAGTATCTAATTCCTAAGGAACATAATTTTGTGGGAGTTTAATGCAATCATCGCCTTCATGGATCATAGCCTTGTGGTGGTAAAGGGGCTTTGTAATTCAAAGAAACCATGTAAAGAATGATATTGCAGAGGAACCTGGAATGTTTGGTCCATGAATCAAGATAAATTGGACATGATCAAGTAGCATATGACAAGAGTGAAGAATGACATCTTACGAATCAGTGAACTAAAATGGATGGGAATGGGAGAATTTAATGGTCATTCTGATGATCATTACATCTACTACTGTGGGAAAGAGAAGAAATGGAGTAGACCTCACAGTCATCAAAGAGTCTGAAACACAGTACTTGGGTGCAATCTTAAAAATGACAAAATGAGCTTGGTTCATTTCCAAAATAAACCGTTCGCATCACAGTAACTCATGTCTATTCCCCAACCACCAATCCTGAAAAAAACAAAGTTGAACCGTTCTATGAAGAGCCACTCAAGACCTTCTAGAACTAGCACACACACAAAAAAGTCCTTTTCTTCTTAGGGGAGTAAAAAAGAAGTAAGTCAAAAGATACGTGGAGCAACAGGCAAGTTTGGCCTTGGAGTACAAATTGAAACATGACAAGGCTAAAAGAGGTTTGTCAAGACTGGTCATAGCAAACACACTTTTCAAACAACACAAGAGGGGAATTTATACATGGACATCACCAGATGGTCAATACCGAAATCAGATTGATTATATTATTTGTAGTCAAAAATGGAGAAATTCTATGCAGTCAGCTAAAATAAGACCTGAAGCTGACTGTGGCTCAGATCATGAGCTCCTTATCGCAAAATTTGGGCTTAGATTAAAGAAAGTAAGGAAAACTACTGGACCATTCAGGAATGACCTAAATCAAATCCCTTATGATTACACAGTGGAGGTGACTAATAGATTCAAGAGATTACAGCTGGTAGACAGAGTGCTTGAAGAACTATGGACAGAGGTTTACAACATTGTACAAGAAGCTGTGACTAAAACCATCTGCAAGAAAGCAAGGTGGTTGTCTGAGGAGGCTTTACAAATAGTTGAGGAAAGAAAAGAAATGAAAAGCAAGGAGAAAGAGAAGGATATGTCCAACTGAATGCAGAGTTTCAGAGAATAGCAAAGAGAGATAAGAAAGCTTTCTTAAGTGAACAATGTGAAGAAATAGAGGAAAACAATAGAATGGGAAAGACTAGAGATCTCTTCAAGGAAATTGGAGCTGTCAAGGGAACATTTCTGGCAAGGATGTGCAGATAAGGGTAGAAAATGTAAGGACCTAACAGAGGCAGAAGAGATTAAGAAGAGGTGGCAAGACTACTCAGACGAATTGTACAAAAATGTCTTAAAGACCCAGATAACCATGATGGTGTGGTCAGTTGTCCAGAGCCAGATATCCTGGAGTGTGAAGTCAAGTGGGCCTTAGGAAGCATTGCTACAAACAAAGCTAGTGAAGGTGATAGGATTCTGGTAGAGCTTTAAAGTCCTAAAAGATGAAGCTGTTAAAGTACTAATCTCAATATGCCAGCAAATGTGGAAAACTCAGCAATGGCCACAGGACTGGAAAAGGTCAATTTTCACTCCAATTCAAAATAAATGCAGTGCTGAAGAATGTTCTAACTACTGGACAATTGTGTTCATCTTGCATACTAGCAAGGTAATGCTCAAAATCCTTCAAGTTATCCTTCAATAGTATATGGACTGAGAGTTTCCACGTGTTTAAGGTGGATTTAGAAAAGGCAGAGGAAGAAGAGATCAAATTGCCAACACTTGTTGGATCATAGAGAAAGCAAGGGAATTCCAAAAAAAAAAAAAATCTACCTCTGCTTCATTGATTATGCTAAGCCTTTGACTGTGTAGATCACAACAAACTTGGGAAAACTTCAAGAGTTGGGAATACCAGACCACTTTACCTGTCACCTAAGAAACCTACATGCAAGTCAAGAAGCAACAATTAGAACTGAACATGGAACAATGGACTGCTTCAAAACTGGTGGAAAAGTATGTTAAGGCTGTATATTGTCACCGTGCTCATTTAACTTATCTACAGAGTATATCATGCATAATGTTGGGTTGGATGACACACAGCCGGAATCAAGATTTCCAGGAGAAATATCAATAACCTCAGATAACTCTCTAATGGCAGAAAGTGAAGAGAAAATAAAGGGCCTCTTGAGGGTAAAAGAGGAGAAGAGAAAAACCTGCCTTAAAATTCAACATTCAAAAAACTAAAATCATGGTATCCAGCCCTATCACTTCATGGGAAATAAAAGTGAATAAGTAGAACCAGTGACATTTTATTTTCTTGGGCTCTGAAATCAATGTGGATGGTGACTGCAGCCATGAAATTAAAGACATTTCCTCCTTGGACATCCATTTGCCAACAAAGGTCCATATAGTCAAAGCTGCTTTTTCCGGTAGTCATGTACAGATGTGAGAGTTGGACCATTAAAGAAGGCTGAGCACTGAACAACTGATGCTTTTAAATTGTGCTCTGAAGACTCTTGAGAGTTCCTTGGACAGCAAGGAGATCAAATCAGTCAATTCTAAAGGAAATTAATCCTGAATATTCATCGGAAGGACTGATACTGAAGCTGAAGCTCCAATACTTTGGTCACCTGATGCAGAGTTGACTCATTGTAAAAGACTCTTATGCATGGAAAGATTGAGGGCTGGAGGAAAAGAGAGCAGCAGAGAATGAGATAGTTAGATGGCATCACCAAGTCAATGGACATGAGTTTGATCAAACTGCAGGAGGCAGTGAATGACAGGGAAGACTGGTGTGCTGTGATCCATGGGATCTCAAAGAGTCAGGCATAACTTTTAGTTAGTATTATAATTTTTACTCATTGGACCTTTTCTATCTGCAAAATATTTGCCTTAAATTTTCACTATTCTTTTTTTATTTTTATTTTAGGATAAAGCAATTATTATGCATGAATGCATAAGTTAAAACAATTCTTTCATTTACCTGTGTGTAGAGACTGATGACTAGAAATAACTAGTTTCAATCAAGATTAGATGTACATAAGCTTGTCCAAAATACTAAAACCCAACAATACATTCTCTGTGCAGCCTAAACCATCATAAAGTTGAATACTACTGTAATTAGATGATACATTACACTTACTGATTTAAAGATGTTGTTATATCTTGAATTCCTGAGATAAACTCCCAATTTGTTATGATGTATTATCATTATTATACACTGATGGATTCAATTTTGCCTCTTTATTAACATGAAATATTAGTGTATAGCTTGTATTCTTATGATGACTTTGTCTGATTTTGCAATTAACATGAGACTTCACTATTTTCCACAGGATTGTGAAATAGTATTATTTTTCCTAAGATGTTTCTGATAGAAATAATTAAGACATACAGGCCTAGAGTTTTCTTTGTAGAAACGCTTTTAATTTTAAATACAATTGCTTATATGATTTACAATTGTTTTATTTCCCTCCCTCCAGGGAGAGGATAAGTAAATCTTGATTTTTTTCTTAAACTAATTCATCAAGGTTGTCAAATTCATTGGCATAAAATACTTCACAAGTGTCTTTTTATTATTTTATTTTCTGAGAAGTCTGTAGTGATGTCCTCTATGTCATTCCTGATTATGGCAATTTGTGTCTTTCCTTTTATCTTGCAAGTCTGAAAAGATCTCTAGGTATTATTATTTTTTCACAAAGAACAAGTTTTTGGCATTATTTTATTTTCTATTGATATCCTATTTCATTTATTTCTGTCCCAACTTTGCATGTTTCTCACATCTGTTTCTTTTTTAATGTCATTTTTATGTTAAATTATTATGTTGGACATGTATAGAAACCTTTGTTTCTAGTAAAATCTTTCATAACTATATATTTTCACCTATGCATGGATTTGGCTACTTCCTAAATATCTTGACATATTTAGTTCAAAATATATTCTAATGTTACTTGTCATTTCTCACATCTCATCCAATGTTAGAATTATTTATGGTACATCTATGCACATTATAAATTGTACAATACACAATATTGCAATTATTACTCTTAAATAAATATACTTAATACATAAGTTAATGGTGCAAAAATATTTATTTTTGTACTGATTCAGATATTTATCATTTCTGACATTTCTCATTCTTTTCCAAGGATATGAGTTTTCATGTCATTATATATGACTGTGAAGAATTGCCTTACCTTGCCTATAGTGGAGGTCTGCTCCTGATTAATTGTTAATTTTCTTTTATCTATTTCACCTTCATTCATGAAAGACATTTTTTCTGGATGTTTTTCCTTTTCTTTTGTGTTTTTTGAAGTTGTTTTTCCACTATGCCTGGCTCTATGTTTTCTTTTTTAATATGTTACCCATTACCTGGATCATTGTTGCCCTCTACGTAACACTGATTTTTCTCTTTCTTCTTCCAAGCTTTATTATGTGTTTTTGGCCTTCAACAGTTTAAATATGATGTTTCTCAGCCTGAAACTTATTTGCATTCATGCTGCTTGGTGTTAATCTTGTGTTTGCAACTTTCTTTCAACAAATTTGGAGAAATTATGAGTACTTATTTTTTCCAATTTTTCCCCATTCTTGCTGTCTTCCCCATTGTTTTTCCAGTTATAAATATGCCTGATCTTCTGATATCATCTGATACTCTGTTAATATTTTCATTGTTTTTATCTATATTCTTCACCCTAGATTATGTCTGTTGATACACATTCAGTTTACACTTTCCTTTGTCATGGGTACTTCACTAAGTCCATCCAGGGAATATATTTTTCAAAAATTTCCATTTCCAGCTCAGGAATCTGTTCAATTCTTTTCATTGTTTCTTTCTTGAAGGTTCCTTCTTTTTTACTGACATCTCATGCATTAAAAATATATGTTCTTTTTAATGGCTGAGTAATATTCCATGGTGTATATGTACCACAGCTTCCTTATCCATTCGTCTGCTGATGGGCATCTAGGTTGCTTCCATGTCCTGGCTATTATAAACAGTGCTGCGATGAACAAAAGGTAGAGAGGGAAGTGGGAGGGGGGATCGGGATGGGGAATGCATGTAAATCCGTGGCTGATTCATGTCAATGTATGACAAAAACCACTACAATATTGTAAAGTAATTAGCCTCCAACTAATAAAAATAAATGGAAAAAAAAAAAAGAAAGAAATGGAAGAAAAAAAAAGAAAAAAGTGTATGAAGAAAATTAAAAATATATATATATATGTTCTTAAAATATATATATATATATATATATACACACACACACATACATACATATATGTGTGTGTGTGTGTGTGTGTTTAACTAACTGAATACAGTTGTAACAACCACTTGAATCACTTAGTTCTAATGGCTGATTCTTCACATGGCCAGTCTTGATTGCTCTTCTTTATTTTGGTATGTGTTCTGTACTCCTGACTCTTTGTATCTTGAGCAATTTTGGATTTTATTTTAGATATTCTGCATAAACATCATTTCTTCTTTTTAGTTGCAGAGATTTATTATTGTTGTTATATTTTATTCAGTGAATATTCTTTCAGCATGTAATTTTGTTCACCTGGTTTGATAGTGTACTCTCTCCTCTGTTAAGCATAAATTTTATCTTTAGTTGGGACTGCTTGGGTCTGTTGGAAAAAAAATACAAGACTACTGGGTTAGATAGAGGTGTGGGTGAACACAGCTTGTAGATCTTCGCTTTTTTTTTCCCCCTTAAAGTATTTTTCCTACGCTGTTAAGTGTCATGTCAGGCCCCTGCCATTCCCCAAGCCAGAAAAACTGTGAGCTTTTGACATGTGCCCTCATATGAAGTTGTGTGAGATATGTGTACTATCCATGGTCACAGGCTAAAAGCCAAGGATGTGGAAGCTTTCATGTACAGCTCCATCTCTCCCCTTCCTCAAACAAGTATGCACTCCCAATAGAGTCTGTCAGTTATTGTTCATTCTCCAGTACCTTTGGACAGTCACATTTTGCCCTACAGGTGGAGGGGTCTAATAGTAGAGTCTTAGCCTGTCAAATGAAGAAACAGGACCAGCCTCAAATAATATTCTGTGAATTTAAAAAATTCATACTCTATGTTATTAATTAGTTTTACATAATTGAAATATAGCTCACAAGTTTTTAATGTGATCAAATTAAATGATAATGTAGTCAGATTGTAGAAAAAATAAAATACCCTATGTAAAAAGAAGAGGTAATAGTCATCAGTCATCATAACACGTGAAGGTAACATTTTTGAGATTTTTGGTGTTTAATTCTCCTTTCTAGTTTTTCTGTGAATTATGTCTTATATTTTCTACTTATTGGTATACTTTAATAGTATGAATATCCTATTTTCCTTTTAACTCAATTGCAGCAAATATCGAGTTATGTTTAAACATTAATTTCAACTTCAATGCATTAACACATTTACCATAAATACATATATAGTTATATATGTTTCATAAGATATGCAGCAATGCCAAATTCCTATCTTTGACATTAAATACTCAAGCTGATTAGTGTGAAATTTGTTGCGCTAAATAGCCTGAGAAGAGGAGAGCATGAAATTGACTTGACATGTTAATATCATATTTTACAGTGAGCCACATTATAATTAAATGGGAAGTTCATTGTAAATACACATGGTGCCTTTGCCTTCAGAAACTACTTTTATTTTAAATAATTCTTTGGGAATATTAGTGGTCCCCAAAGGAGATACGCTTATTTGAAAACTACTGAAGTTTCCAAGATTTACATATGTCCAAATTTAGAGAAGATCCATAGTGTTTAATTATTCATAGTGTGAATGGAAAATAAACTAATGAGAAAATCAGAGCAAGTGGTGTTTAAACAAATGATACCTGTATTTTTAAACTGAAGCTGGTAAATATTTTATGCCTGATCTAGGAAATTTACCTGTTCCAGAATAAATGCTAAAGTGATATCTAAAGTTAATGTCCAAACTGAAACCACCAGCCATTAATGAAAATAAGAATATAATTAAGCTTGCATCATTTTAACAATGAGGGAATTGTCCAGTTTCCTAAATTTTTGCTCCCTCTCTAGTCAAATTTGAATTAACTTTTTTTTTAATATTTGTAAAACTAGGCTTACTATCTAATTTGTATGGAACTGTGTATACATGTATTTTTTACATAGGAATCAGATGACATTTTAGTTACAGTCTGTATCATTATAAAAAGGGTTACATTTATTACAACAATTCCTCTGCTCATAATTAGAAGCATGCAAATAATGTTGACAGCTGGGTTTAATGCCTTTTTATTTGATTTTAATGGGTTTATCCCTAAGAACAAAGTGATGATCAAAGAAGTTTTAATTTTGTCAAGGTCACAAATTGATTTGCACATGGTTTTGGTGCCAAGTCATAAGTTCAATCCCAAATTTTTCATTCCCTTCTCCCCAAATCCTTAAAAATCTCTTGTTAACTGCACTCAGTAAAATTACATCTTCAAAATCCATAAATATGGGCTGATTTCTTCATATGAATGCTATGTTGAGTAGCATCTATGAATTGAATATTTTCATGACAGGGTTTTTAAGTTCAATATAAATGAATGGTAGCTGCATATTTTTTTGTTTGTTTGTTTTTGCAGTCAGCTAATGGCTTATTCATTGTGGAAGAACAATACAATGTAGTGGTTAGAGCATCATCTCTGGAGAAGCATTATCTAGATTTAAAGCTTTGATCTGTGAATTACTATCAGTTTGATACAAGGCAAGTTATACCAAAATCACTATGGATGATGCTTGCAACTTTGAAATTAAAAGGAGTATGCTCCTTGGAAGGAAAGCAATGACAAAACTAGACAAAGTAGTATAAAAAGCAAATAAATCACTTTGCCAACAAAGGTCCATATAATCAAAGCTATAGTTTTTCCAGTAGTTATACACAGATATGAGAGTTGGACCATAAAGAAGGCTGAGAGCTGAAGAATTAAAGCTTTCAAATTGTGGTGCTGGAGAAGACGCTTGAGAGTCCCTTGGACGTCAAGAAGATCAAACCAGAAAGGAAATCAACCCTGAATACTCATCGGAAGGACTGTTGCTGAAGCTGATGTTCCCATACTTTGGCCACCTGATGGGCAGAGCTGCCTCTTTGGAAAAGGCCCTGATATTGGGAAAGATGGAAGGCAAAAGAAGGGGGTGGCAGAGGATGAGATGGTTAGATAACATCACCGACTCATTCGACATGAATTTGAGCAAGCTCTGGGAGTTAGTGATGGACAGGGAAGCCTGGTGTGCTGCAATCCATAAGGCTACAATGAGTTGGACCACTAAGCGACTGAATAACAGCAACTAGTTACACTGTGCTCAATTTTCCTATCATCAAAATAACACAAACATAGACACATCAAAAATTTATGTAGGTTTTGGGGAATTAATATTTAGACAGCATATAGAATGCTAAGTAGTGCTATTCCTATTATCAAATATACATGGTATGACAAATATTATTATGTCTTGCTTGCTCTTTTAACCATTGCATATCCCCAGATATTTTATAAAATCTCCAATGAGCAATTACCATTTACAATGATAAATTACTTGCTTACAAAAAAGTGGCTAAATATTTGATGATCCCATTCTATTTTGATATCCAAAAGTCTCTGTTCCTAGTGAATTTAAAAAAGTATTGAATAAGATACACCCTTACATTTGACAGAAGAAACAGCTTAATTCAGTAGAATCTGAATAATGGAAGACAGAAAATTGAAAATAGAGTATCAAAGAGAAAAAAAAAGGAGGACTATCTTTCAACACTATCAGATAGAACTCTGTGGATGTATTTGTGGGTGTGGAAAGCTAGTCAATACTTCTGTATTCACTCAAGAACTCTGCATTGTAGTGGCTGCATGCCCAGATAATAAAGTCTGGAAACAGTTGGACTTAAAACTTCAAGGCTACATCTGGTTTGCAATAAATTGAAGTCACCAAAAACAAAACAAATCAACAAAACAGCTTTTTTTGGCAATGATACACACGAAATTATATGAAAGAATATGTAAGAGATTGTATGGATCAAACTACTAAATTGAAGACAGTATATTGTGCCTAGTTTTTTCTTTTTTGGCTTTCTGTTTAGGTAGTCAAAAACAGTCATCCAACATTTTTGAGGACCTGGAGAATCAAAAATTTCTAAAGTTGATTTAAGACAGATGCTTGGAAAATATTGTACTGAGCAAAACCAGGAGAATACATAATTTTTCTTCTTGATTGAAAAGACTCACTATTAAATATTATTCATAAAATGGACATTGGTGATATAATATAAACATCAATTTAAACATTGAAAATACTTGCCCCTCAGTCACAACAGAGAACTACCGCTTTGATGGAAAGTCTATTTAATTAATGAAATGATTCTGCTGGTTTGAGTCTTCTTTTTTTTTTTTTTCCTTTTAAAGTCCGGTTGAATTTCTATGTTGAAATAGAGACATGAACATAAACTCAAATTATGATTTCAATATAATCAAACTTGGCATTTGAAGATCTATAAATATGCAGGTTTACATTTATATGTTTCAAAGAAAATTATCACTTTAAAATTATTAACCTGCTTTTCTATAAGTGAGCAACATCAGGAATTTAAATCTTAGAAGTTTATTAAAATTATCCAGTTATTATTTAAAACAAATTCTGCTTATAGTTATTGTTCTCAGCATTTGGAATAAACAGAATGATTCTGGTTCTATCCTGTGGACATTGCCATATGTAACACCAGCAGTTTCATAATGTGAGCATGAACACTCTCTAAATTTTTGAAAATTTTTAAATTTGAAAATTCATTATTTAAAATTTGAGCCAAGATTTTTTCTTTCCAAACTCATTTGTTCACTTGAACTACAAATTACTTCATATTATGATGGAAATGCCAAACTATATCTGCTTAGAAAGGTATTAAATTTATCATAACTAATTAATGTCTGAAAGTCTTAGGGAAAATATTTAAATCAATAAAACTCACAATGACCCATATTGCAAGTCAGAGTAAAAATGTTTACAAACAGAAACATGTCCAAAAAATGACAACTTAATACAGTAAAATAAGGATAATAGTGGAAAACATAGAGCAATGAATAAAAAGTGAATGAAGAGCACCTAGGGTCACACCCAGTTTATTCATTTATATATTCATTTGACAAATGTTTATAAGGGGCTGATTACATGACAAAAACTTTGCTAAGTACTGATGACATGGGATGGAGAATATATGTGCATGTTTACCTCTTCATAAAATGCAATACCTAATGAAGAAGGGTTTTGCAGAGTGGCAAAAACATGAAACAGAAACATATATTTCACACAGGTGGTTATGTGTTTCTTTTACTGGTTTAATCTTCTGATTTTTAAATGGACGGCATTTGGTCAATATATGCTAAAAATGCCTGGCAACCTGGTGAACATATAAGTTGAGTTTAGAATCATAAAGAAAATTTTGCTTCTCTAGAGGAATTTGCTTATTTTTTTCTTAAGATTAATAGTAGTTAAACTTATTATTATTGTATAATTAGTCTACTTTAGATTGGTCTTTAGTAAGTTCAAAGACAATTATATGGAATAATTTATAGAGACCTTTTGTAACATGTATTTTCTACATATAATCTCCCAGACTTCATCTGACTGCTTTTTATCTTAATTATGTATTTTATTTAAAAGTTATCATGTTGTATGTATACATTTATATAAAATTTTTATTTTAGAGTAGATTTAAATTTTGATAAAAATGATAAGGCTAATACAGAAAACTTCCATATACTCCATACCCAGTTTTTTCTTATTGTTAACATCTTAATATCTCATAATCACATGAGATATTTTTCACCACTGATGTATTTCTCACCACTGGTGAGCGAATATCAGTACCTTAATGTTTGTAAAGGTCATGGTTAATTCAGATTTTGTTAGTTTTTATCTATTATATTTTACCTGTTCCAGAATCTCATGCAGAATCCCACATTACATATTGTTTCCTTCATTTCCTTTTGGCTGTGGCAATTTCTCTGGCATTCTTTGTTCTAATGTCCTTGACAATATTGAAAGATTTTGGTCAGGTTTTTAGAATGTCCTTCAACTGGGATTTATCTCATTTTTTCTATAATTAAAACTGGGTTTTTGTGAGCTAGTCCATAGAGAAATACAGTTCTGTTCTTGAGACATTCTTCCAAGGGTACATGTCTGTCTCATGAACCATCACTGTAGATTTTAAGTCTGGTCAGCTGGCTGAGGTGGTTATTAGATTTCCCCACTCTAAACTTTCCATGTTCTCACATTGTACTCTTTGGAAAAAAGGCACTATGAGCATCTCACACTTAAGGAATGGAAGGTTATACTTCACATCCTTAAGAGTCAAATATCTACATAAACCCATTTGGAAGTATTCTTCACAGGAGATATGTCTATTCCCTTCCACTTATTTATTTATTCAACCATTTATTTATATCAATATGGACTATTAATTTTGTGTTTTGGATTATAATTCAACTTAGTTTCTCCGTTCTCTCTCTATTTTGTTCAAATTGTTCATCCTTGGTCACTCAAATTCTTCCATGGACTGCTGTATGCTTTTACCTTACCTCCCCCCTCTTCATTTGAACACTTTCTTACTTTCTGATCTAGATTCATCATGCTTATTTACTATCCCAGTCCTAAAATTTGCCATTGTTCCAAGGAGCTCTGTTTTTAATGAAAGAATAGTACTAGAAACCAAGAGTTGAATGTTCATTGTGTTCATTTCTCCTGGGGTGTCATTGTCTTCATGTCCTCTCAAGTGGCCAAGCAAGGAGATATAAATATGAAAGCCAACCTGTGTATAGATACATATCTGTAATTATTTCTACATGTGACCATCTGTGTCTATATTAAGCTACACATAAGTTCATACTGGTACCTCTAACCCTGATCCATTACCATGTACATCATTCTAGCCTCTTTCCTTAGCTCATCTGAACTTCCCACATCTACAGTGATACTTCTGGCTCCAGCCATTCATGAGTCATTTAATTGAGTGTTCAGTTCCAGTATACATATATAATAGTTTCAGAGTTGCTAACCTACACCATGTGGGACGAAACTTCACAAGCAGAATACAGTGCTTATGCACAATTCCTTTTGTGATTAGTCTTACAGACTCCATTCATTTCCCAAGTCAAAAAGGTCAGCACCTTATTCTCCAACTCCCTTCACTAAGAAAGTTTCATATAATTTTAATACATTTAAATAGTTTGCCACATCCTGAATTCCCTTCCTGGATCCTCTGACCTCATAAATGATTTTTAAAAATTTTCATTTATGAATGAGTATTCTTTGTACTGTAAGTTCAATGAATTTTGACAAATCTACATTTTATATTCACCATAACAGTAGTAAAAAGAACAATTCCACTGCTCTTATAAAAATGCCCTGTACTTCACCTATTCCATCCCCCTGCCTTCTACAATCCCAATCTCCATTATATGTGCCCCCCTACACCTGACAACCACTGTCCTAATATCTTTAGATGTATTTTCCAGAATAGTATGTGCTGGGAATCACACAGTATGTAGATATTTCAAAATTTCCTCTTGTTTAGAAATATGCACTTTTGATTCATCCATGCATTTTTGTGGTTTGATAACTCATTTCTTTTTATCACTTCACAATATTTTATTCTCTAAATGTTCCAGAGTTTATTCGCCTATTTCCTTCACCTATTGAGGAAAATTTTAATTGTTTCCAATTTGGAACAATAATGAACAAGCTGCTATGAATATTTATGTGCATACTTTTATGCTCAGACATTTTTAATAAGTTGGGTAAACACTTAGAATTGTGATTGCTGAATCTTATAGTAAAAACTAAGTTTACTTTTATTAGAAACTGCAAAATTGTCTTTGAAAATAAGAGTACTATGCTTTATCCTACCAGCAATGAATGAGAGTTTTTTAAGAATGTTCAGTATTGTCAGACTATTTGGATTTGAGTTACTCTAATAGGTACATACTTGCATTTGCCTAATGACATTATACTAAGCACCATTTTATGTGCTTGTCATTTGTACATCTCCTTTAGTGAGATGTCTGTTAAGATAATCAATTCATTTTAGGTACATTTATAGAGACGATTTTTCAAAACTCTATATATTCTGTATATAATTCCTTACTAGATACGTATTTTACAGATATTTTCTCCCAGGTTCTCTCCTATTATTTCATTCTCTTCAGAGTGTCTTGTTCACAATGGAAGTTTCTAATTTTAATAGAGCTCAATTTTCATTTTTTCTCTAGGTTATATATCTGATATATCATCATCAAAACCAAGATTATGTAGTTATTGTTATGCTCTCTTCTGGATATTTTATCTGTCTGTAGTTTATATTTAGGTCTATGATTCATTTTGAGTTGAGTTTTTAAAAAGGGTGAGGTCTGTGTCCAGACTTCTTCTTCTTTTTTTAATATGAATATATCATTGTTCTCGCACCATTTATTTAAAAGACTTTTATTTCACAAGTGACTTATTTTTGTCCAAATTATCAGCTGACTATATTTACATCAGTCTATTCTATACTTTCTATTCTGTTGCACTCAGAATACAATGTGTCTATTTTTTTCCTAATATCAATCTTACTTAATTAATATAGCTTCATTTTAAGTCTTAAAATCAGGTGTTTCAAACCAACTTTCTTATTCTTCAATATCATGTTGGCTATTCTGAGATTTTTTTCTCCATATAAACTTTAGAATCAGGTGGTCAATAACCACTAAAGTAACTTCCTGAGATTTTGTGTGAGATTGCATTGAATTTCTAAATGAAGCTGGAAAAGCATGACAGCTCGACAATTTTAAATCTTTCTTTTCATAACCATGGACTAGTTCTTCGTTTATATTGAATCTTTTATTCTTATCATCAGTGTTTCATTGCTTTCTGCATAGATTCTATACATATTTTATTGGATTTATACCTACATAACTTTGGTATTATTATAAATGGTATTTTTTACTAATTTCTAATTTCAGTTGCTCATTAATGATATATTGAAAATAAGCTCAATTTTAAAAAAAATTTACATTCTGTTACACTTTTATATCATTTATTAGTTTCAGGAATATGTTTTTAGATTCTGCTTTGTAGATATTCAATGTTGCCATCTATGAATAAATCCAATTTTATAACCTCCTCTTTACTCTCTACCTCTGATTTATTTTGTATTAAGTGAAGGGTGCTGAAGTGTTCAGCTGTAACTGCCAATTTGTCTATTTTTTATTTCAGTTCTATTAATTTTTGTCTCATGTATTATTGTGCTCTGCTGTTATTAATGCATACCTAGTTAAGATGATTATATATGTTGGAAGACTGACACTTTTATCATTACTGAATATCTTTTTCATCCCTCATAATTTCCCTTCTTCTGAAGTTTGCTTTGACTGAAATTAATATTACAACTCCAATATTACAATTACTTTCTTTTAATTAATGCTAGCATGTATGTCTTTTATCATTCCTGACAGGCAAGCCTGGCATGCTGCAGTCCATGAGGTCACAAAGAGTCGGACATGACTGACTGACTGAACAGAACTGAATGCTCAATATATCTGAGACCCAGATTTAAAGTGGATATTTTGTAGGAGGAGCCAAGATGGCGGAGGAGTAGGACGGACAGACCACTTTCTCTCCTACAAATTCATCAAAAGAATATCTGAACTCAGAGCAAACTTCACAAAACAACTTCTGATCGCTAGCTGAGGTCATCAGGCGCCCAGAAAAACAGCCCATTGTCTTCGAAAGGAGGTAGGACAAAATATAAAAGATAAAAAGTGAGACAAAAGAGCTAAGGACGGAGATCCATCCCGGGAAGCGAGTCTTTAGAGGACGTTTCCAGACACCGGGAAACCCTCGCACTGGCGGGCCTGGGGGAAGTGTTTGAATCTAGGAGGGCAACCTGACTGGGAGGGAAACAATAAATAAAACCCACAGATTACGGGCCTAAAAGCAACTCTCAGCAGAAAAGTGCCCCAGACACCGGCATCCGCCACGTGGGGGCGGCACAGAGAGGAGCGGGCGGCATTGTTTGGGGCAGGGTCCGGGCCTGAGTGCCCTGAGGACAATCGGAGGGAGCGTTTGTGAGTTGCCAACTTGAACTGTGGGAGAGCAGGGAAGAGAGAGAAAATTAACCTGCCCGAGCACGCTGCCAGCCGTTCGCGGAACGGGGGGACCGAGAGAGTCCGGAGAGGGGCTCGCAGACTGCAGGCCAGCCCGGACCCGCCGGAGGCGGGAGCAGGTCGCGGTGAGACACAGCGTGCAGCACCCGACCGACGCGGGCGGGGACGGGCTGGGGACGCAGAGGGCAGAAGGCGCACACACCCAACTGGCGCCGGCGGAAACCGAGATTGGGACCGTGGAAGGGAGAGGGTGCGCCGCACCGGGGAGAGTGCGCCTATCAAGCTCCTGGCTGCCTGGACCGCTCTGAAGGGGAAGGCACAAGAGCGGACGCAGCCTTTTGTTCCGCGCTTTTGTGGAGCACCCCAGGGCTGGAGCTGCGCGCGGTGCGCTCCATGTGGAGCGGCCGGGATCCTGAGCAGCGCAGACCGAGAAACCAGCGCCAGCCTCTCCCGGCAGACCCAGCCCATCCCAGCAGCGCGACAGAACTAGCTACCTGAATAAGAGTCCACCTATGAGGCTCTGAAGAAACCGGCAAACAGAAGCCAAATAAACAAAGGGAACCGCTTCAGGAGAGAGCGGTGCAAGATTAAAATCCCTGTAGAAAACACCGATTACACCGGAAGAGGCCTGTAGATATCCAGAACTGTAAGCTGGAACGAGGAGATATCTGAAACTGAGCCAAACCGACACTGACCGCAACAACTCCAGAGAAATTCCTAGATATATTTTTACTTTTTTTTTTTTAATAAGAAAAAAAAATGTTTTTTAATTTTTTCTTTTTTACTTTTTCTCTTTTATTTTCCTTTAAAATTCCCTATTACTCCCCCATCACTCCTTAACTTTCATTTTCATAGATTTTTATGATTTTTTTAATTAGGGAAAATTCTTTTTTTTTTCTTTTTTTCTCCTTTTTCTCTTCTATTTTCTATTTTTCTTTTTCTCTTATTTCTTTTAAAGTCCTCTAGTACTCCTCTACTACTCCTTAATTTTCATTTTCAATACACTATAACCTTACCAAAAAAAAAAAAAAAAAGAGAAGCCCTATTTTTTAAACTGAACTTCATATATATTTTTAAAAATTTTTTTGTGTGTGTTTTGGTTTTTGTTTTTAATATAGTATTTTTAAGAGTCTAATCTCTACTCTAGATTTTTAATTTTTGTTTTTCAATATATGATATAAATTGTGAACATTTAAGAATCCAATATTCAGTTCCCATTTTTATTCAGGAGTGTGTTGATTATTCTCTCCCAATCTTGACTCTCTGTTTTCTACCTCAGAACATCTCTATTTCCTCCTTTCTCCTTTTCTTCCCAATCCAATTCTGTGAATCTTGGTGGGTGTCTGGGCTACGGAGAACATTCTGGGAACAGACAACTGCATAGATCTGTCTCTCTCCTCTTGAGTCCCCCCTTTTCTCCTCCTGCTCATCTCTATCTCCCTCCTCCCTCTCCTCTTTTTCATGTAACTCCGTGAACCTCTCTGGGTGTCCCTAACAGGGGAGAATCTTTTCGCCATTAACCTAGAAGTTTTATTATCAGTGCTGTGTAGTTGGAGAAGTCCTGAGACTACAGGAAGAATAAAACTGAAATCCAGAGTCAGGAGACTTAAGCCCAAAACCTGAGAACACCAGAAAACTCCTGACTACATGGAACTTTAGGGAATAAGTGACCATCCAAAAGCCTCCATACCTACACTGAAACCAACCACCATCCAAGAACCAATAAGTTTTAGAGCAAGACATACCAAGCAAATTCTCCAGCAACGCAGAAACATAGCCCTAAACGTCAACATACAGGCTGCCCAAGGTCACACCTAACACATAGACCCATCTCAAAACTCATTACTGAGCACTCCATTGCTCTCCAGAGAGAAGAAATCAAGTTCCACGCACCAGAACACCGACGCAAACTTTCCTAACCAGGAAACCTTGACAAGCCAATCGTCTAACCCCACCCACTGGGAAAAACCTCCACAATAAAAAGGAACCACAGACCTCCAGAATACAGAAAGCCCAGTCCAGACACAGCAATCTAAACAAGATGAAAAGGCAGAGAAATACCCAACAGGTAAAGGAACATGAAAAATGCCCACCAAGTCAAGCAAAAGAGGAGGAGATAGAGAATCTACCTGAAAAAGAATTTAGAATAATGATAATAAAAATGATCCAAAATCTTGAAAACAAAATGGAGTTACAGATAAATAGTCTGGAGACAAAGATTGAAAAGATGCAAGAAATGTTTAATAAAGACCTAGAAGAAATAAAAAAAGAGTCAATTAAAAATGAATAATGCAATGAATGAGATCAAAAACACCCTGGAGGAAACCAAGAGTAGAATAATGGAGACAGAAGATAGGATAAGTGAGGTAGAAGATAAAATGGTGGAAATGAATGAAACAGAGACGAAAAAAGAAAAAACGATCAAAAGAAATGAGGACAACCTCAGGGACCTCTGGGACAATGTGAAATGCCCCAACATTCGAATCATAGGAATCCCAGAAGAAGAAGACAAAAAGAAAGGCCATGAGAAAATACTCGAGGAGATAATAGCTGAAAACTTCCCTAAAATGGGGAAGGAAATAGCCACCCAAGTCCAAGAAACCCAGAGAGTCCCAAACAGGATAAACCCAAGGCGAAACACCCCAAGACACATATTAATCAAATTAACAAAGATCAAACACAAAGAACAAATATTAAAAGCAACAAGGGAGAAACAACAAATAACACACAAAGGGATTCCCATAAGGATAACAGCTGATCTATCAATAGAGACTCTTCAGGCCAGAAGGGAATGGCAGAACATACTTGAAGTAATGAAAGAGAATAACCTACAACCCAGATTACTGTACCCAGCAAGGATCTCATTCAGATATGAAGGAGAATTCAAAAGCTTTACAGACAAGCAAAAGCTGAGAGAATTCAGCACCACCAAACCAGCTCTTCAACAAATGCTAAAGGATCTTCTCTAGATAGGAAATGCAGAAAGGTTGTATAAATGTGAACCCAAAACAACAAAGTAAATGGCAACGGGACCACACCTATCAATAATTACCTTAAATGTAAATGGGTTGAATGCCCCAACCAAAAGACAAAGATTGGCTGAATGGATACAAAAATAAGACCCCTATATATGCTGTCTACAAGAGACCCACCTCAAAGCAAGAGACACATACAGACTAAAAGTGAAGGGTTGGAAAAAAATATTTCACGCAAACGGAGACCAAAAGAAAGCAGGAGTCGCAATACTCATATCAGATAAAATAGACTTTCAAATAAAGGATGTGAAAGGAGACAAAGAAGGACACTACATAATGATCAAAGGATTAATGCAAGAAGAAGATATAACAATTATAAATATATATGCACCCAACATAGGAGCACCGCAATATGTATGGCAAACGCTAACGAGTATGAAAGAGGAAATTAATACTAACACAATAATAGTGGGAGACTTTAATACCCCACTCACAACTATGGATAGATCAACTAAACAGAAAATTAACAAGGAAACACAAACCTTGAATGACACAATGGACCAGCTAGACCTAATTGATATCTATAGGACATTTCACCCCAAAACAATCAACTTCACCTTTTTCTCAAGTGCACACGGAACCTTCTCCAGAATAGATCACATCCTGGGCCATAAATCTGGTCTTGGAAAATTCAAAAAAATTGAAATCATTCCAGTCATCTTTTCTGACCACAGTGCAGTAAGATTACATCTCAATTACAGGAAAAAAATTGTTAAAAATTCAAACATATGGAGGCTAAATAACACACTTCTGAATAACCAACAAATCATAGAAGAAATCAAAAAAGAAATCAAAATATGCATAGAAATGAATGAAAATGAAAACACAACAACCCAAAACCTATGGGATACTGTAAAAGCAGTGCTAAGGGGAAGGTTCATAGCATTACAGGCTCACATCAAGAAACAAGAAAAAAGCCAAATAAATAACCTAACTCTACACCTAAAACAATTAGAGAAGGAAGAAATGAAGAACCCCAGGGTTAGCAGAAGGAAAGAAATCTTAAAAATCAGGGCAGAAATAAATGCAAAAGAAACTAAAGGGACCATAGCAAAAATCAACAAAGCTAAAAGCTGGTTTTTTGAAAAAATAAACAAAATTGACAAACCATTAGCAAGACTCATTAAGAAGCAAAGAGAGAAGAACCAAATTAACAAAATTAGAAATGAAAATGGAGAGATCACAACAGACAACACTGAAATACAAAGGATCATAAGAGACTACTACCAGCAGCTCTATGCCAATAAAATGGACAACTTGGATGAAATGGACAAATTCTTAGAAAAGTATAACCTTCCAAAACTGAACCAGAGAGAAATAGAAGATCTTAACAGACCCATCACAAGCAAGGAAATCGAAACTGTAATCAAAAATCTACCAGCAAACAAAAGCCCAGGACCAGATGGCTTCACAGCTGAATTCTACCAAAAATTTAGAGAAGAGCTAACACCTATCTTACTCAAACTCTTCCAGAAAATTGCAGAGGAAGGTAAACTTCCAAACTCATTCTATGAGGCCACCATCACCCTAATTCCAAAACCAGACAAAGATGCCACAAAAAAAGAAAACTACAGGCCAATATCACTGATGAACATAGATGCAAAAATCCTTAACAAAATTCTAGCAAACAGAATCCAACAACATATTAAAAAAATCATACACCATGACCAAGTGGGCTTTATCCCAGGAATGCAAGGATTCTTTAATATCCACAAATCAATCAATGTAATACACCACATTAACAAATTGAAAGATAAAAACCATATGATTATCTCAATAGATGCAGAGAAAGCCTTTGACAAAATTCAACACCCATTCATGATTAAAACTCTCCAGAAAGCAGGAATAGAAGGAACATACCTCAACATAATAAAAGCTATATATGACAAACCCACAGCAAGTATCACCCTCAATGGTGAAAAATTGAAAGCATTTCCCCTGAAATCAGGAACAAGACAAGGGTGCCCACTCTCACCACTACTATTCAACATAGTGTTGGAAGTTTTGGCCACAGCAATCAGAGCAGAAAAAGAAGTAAAAGGAATCCAGATAGGAAAAGAAGAAGTGAAACTCTCACTGTTTGCAGATGACATGATCCTCTACATAGAAAACCCTAAAGACTCTACCAGAAAATTACTAGAGCTAATCAATGAATATAGTAAAGTTGCAGGATATAAAATTAACACACAGAAATCCCTTGCATTCCTATATACTAACAATGAAAAAACAGAAAGAGAAATTAAGGAAACAATACCATTCACCATTGCAACAAAAAGAATAAAATACTTAGGAGTATATCTACCTAAAGAAACAAAAGACCTATACATAGAAAACTATAAAACACTGATGAAAGAAATCAAAGAGGACACAAACAGATGGAGAAACATACCATGCTCATGGATTGGAAGAATCAATATTGTCAAAATGGCTATTCTACCCAAAGCAATCTATAGATTCAATGCAATCCCTATCAAGCTACCAACGGTATTTTTCACAGAACTAGACCAAAGAATTTCACAATTTGTATGGAAATACAAAAAACCTCGAATAGCCAAAGTAATCTTGAGAAAGAAGAATGGAACTGGAGGAATCAACCTGCCTGACTTCAGACTCTACTACAAAGCCACAGTCATCAAGACAGTATGGTACTGGCACAAAGACAGAAATATAGATCAATGGAACAGAATAGAAAGCCCAGAGATAAATCCACGAACCTATGGACACCTTATCTTTGACAAAGGAGGCAAGGATATACAATGGAAAAAAGACAACCTCTTTAACAAGTGGTGCTGGGAAAACTGGTCAACCACTTGTAAAAGAATGAAACTAGAACACTTTCTAACACCATACACAAAAATAAACTCAAAATGGATTAAAGATCTAAATGTAAGACCAGAAACTATAAAACTCCTAGAGGAGAACATAGGCAAAACACTCTCCGACATAAATCACAGCAAGATCCTCTATGACCCACCTCCCAGAATATTGGAAATAAAAGCAAAACTAAACAAATGGGACCTAATGAAACTTAAAAGCTTTTGCACAACAAAGGAAACTATAAGTAAGGTGAAAAGACAGCCCTCAGATTGGGAGAAAATAATAGCAAATGAAGAAACAGACAAAGGATTAATCTCAAAAATATACAAGCAACTCCTGCAGCTCAATTCCAGAAAAATAAATGACCCAATCAAAAAATGGGCCAAAGAACTAAACAGACATTTCTCCAAAGAAGACATACAGATGGCTAATAAACACATGAAAAGATGCTCAACATCACTCATCATCAGAGAAATGCAAATCAAAACCACAATGAGGTACCATTACACGCCAGTCAGGATGGCTGCTATCCAAAAGTCTACAAGCAATAAATGCTGGAGAGGGTGTGGAGAAAAGGCAACCCTCTTACACCGTTGGTGGGAATGCAAACTAGTACAGCCACTATGGAAAACAGTGTGGAGATTCCTTCAAAAACTGGAAATAGAACTGCCATATGACCCAGCAATACCACTCCTGGGCATACACACTGAGGAAACCAGATCTGAAAGAGACACGTGCACCCCAATGTTCATCGCAGCACTGTTTATAATAGCCAGGACATGGAAGCAACCTAGATGCCCATCAGCAGATGAATGGATAAGGAAGCTGTGGTACGTATACACCATGGAATATTACTCAGCCGTTAAAAAGAATTCATTTGAACCAGTTCTAATGAGATGGATGAAACTGGAGCCCATTATACAGAGTGAAGTAAGCCAGAAAGATAAAGAACATTACAGCATACTAACACATATATATGGAATTTAGAAAGATGATAACGACAACCCTATATGCAAAACAGAAAAAGAGACACAGAAGTACAGAACAGACTTTTGAACTCTGTGGGAGAAGGTGAGGGTGGGATGTTGCAAAAGAACAGCATGTATATTATCTATGGTGAAACAGGTCACCAGCCCAGGTGGGATGCATGAGACAAGTGCTCGAGCCTGGTGCACTGGGAAGACCCAGAGGAATTGGGTGGAGAGGGAGGTGGGAGGGGGGATCGGGATGGGGAATACGTGTAAATCTATTGCTGATTCATGTCAATGAATGACAAAACCCACTGAAAAAATAAATTAATTAATTAAAAAAAAAAAGAAAAAAAAATAAAGTGGATATTTTGTAGAGGAGAGATGAAGATGGTGGAGTATGAGGACGCTGAGCTCACTTCCCCCCATAAACACATCAAAATGCATCTATAGTAAAGATAACTCTTGCTAAAAACAACTTCAGTTCAGTTCAGTCACTCAGCTGTGTGTGACTCTTCTGTGACTCCATGGACTGCAGCACCCCAGGCTTCCCTGTCCACCTCAACTCCCAGAGCTTACTCAAACTCATGTCCATCAAGTCAGTGATGCCATCCAACCATCTCATTCTCTGTTGGCCCCTTCTCCTCCCATCTTCAATCTTTCCCAGCATCAGGGTCTTTTCCAATGTGTCAGCTCTTCACATCAGGTGGCCAAAGTATTGGAGTTTCAGCTTCATCATCAGTCCTTTCATTGAATATTCAGGACCGATTTCCTTTAGGGTGGACTGGTTGGATCTCCTTGCAGTCCAAGGGACTCTCAAAAATTTTTTCCAACACCACAGTTAAAAAGCATCAATTCTTCAGCGTTCAGCTTTCTTTATAGTCCAACTCTCACATCCATTCATGACTACTGGAAAAACAATAACTTTGACTATATGGACCTTTGTTGGCAACTTGGAGACTGGCATAAAGGCTTTTCTACAATCAAGATGGTAAAGAAAGATCCTCATGGAGTCAGGTAGGAAAGGAAGAACAATAGGGTCACGGACCTCTGTCACCAGCAGGGGACACAAATGAAGAAGGGGATATCATGGGCTTAAAGATCTTCTCTGAAGAGTGAGGGGTTGAGTCACACATTGGGTATCCCAGAGGTCTGACACCAAGAAGATGAGTATTCTGAGTTGATTTGAAAACCAATGGGACTTATCAAAGGGCTGTAAGAAACCAAGACTCTAGTTGTTAAGAGTGCATGCATATGCTTACTTCCTTCCAGGTGTAGCATGGAGGATGCATATTGAAAACTGCAGGGGTTTCTGGCCATTTTCCCATGACAGTCTTAGCAAGCACCCAGCTTGCATTGGGTGTTTAGCCCCTTTGCTCTGGCACTTCTCTCCACTAGGGAAGAAGTGCTGTTGTCAAGAAGAGTGTGCATATTTAAAGGGAATTGGGTTGGCTTGAACCCAATCCTGCCTCTGAACAAGGTAAAAGAAAACAATATCAGTGTGCACAGAAAGAGAAGCTTGAAAACCGCCTGTGGCTCTGTGTGGCTTGATGAACCATCCCAGAACACACCCCAGCCTGTGCTGGATCCCGCTCCAGCACCTCTTGGTACAGCTCTGCCTTCTACTAGGATAAAGGCTGCTGTTGCCAAGCAGAGTGTATATACCAATACCTAGAGGGAACAAATCCAGCTTAGACTGAAACCTAAGAGCTTCTGCTTCAGTACCTTGGGCTCTGAACTCATACCTTGTAGGGTGATGACTGACACTGAATACAGGAAGAGTCTTGGATCACAACCAGCTCTGGCTGTAGGTCCTCTATCTCCAGTCTATCTTTGACTAAGGATAGTGTCTGCCAACATGTCCCAGGGGAAGAAATGACTCATGGTCACTTCAGCTCCAGCTTTCCCACCAGAACCATTGGGCATACACTGACTACATAGGATGATCACCTCCAAGGACATTCTTGCAAGACTAGGATAGATATCAGTTTCACCTGCTTTCATAGAGACAGATAAAGTGAAACAATAAGAGATAACAGAAGAATATGTCTCAAATGAAAGAATAAGGAAAAACCCCTGAAAATGCCTATAAAAGATAGATACATTATTTATCAGATAAAGAGTTCAAAGCAATATTAAGATTACTAACTAAACTTTGGAAAAAACAGATGAACATGGTGAGAATTTTAACAAGGAAAAGGAGGAACCAGGGACTTAAAGCTGAAGAACAGAATAACTAAGATGAAAAATACACTAGATGGTATCAATATTAATAGCAGACTAGGTGACTCAGAAGAATGCACAAGTGATCTAGAAAATAGAACAATGAAAGTCACCAAATCAGAACAGCAAAAAAAGAAAACAAATTTAAAAAATAAGTGTAGCGTAAAGGACCTCAATCAACATCAAGTACTAACATTTGCATTATTGGGGGTCCCAGAAAAAGAAGAGGGAGAAAAAAGGATTGGAAATATATTTGACAAAATTATGGTTGAAAACTTCCTTAAGCTGAAGAAAGAAACAGACTTTTAGGAATCATAGAGAATTCCTATAAAGATGAACCCAAAGAGATCCACACCAAAACATATCATAATTAAAAAAGAAAAAGTTAAATAAAAGATTTTTAATGACGGCGAGAGAAAAATAGACTCTCACATGAGGGGATTCCCATAAGGCTATCAATTCATTTTTCTGCAGAAAATGTGCAGGCCAGAAGAAAGTGTCATGATATATTTAAAGTGATGAAAGGGAAAAACATACAACCTAGGATAAGGAAAGGTTATTACTCAAAATTTAAAAAGAGATAAAGAACTTATTTGTCAAGCAAAACTAAAAGAGTTCATCAATACTAAACTTCCAAGAAGTGTTGAAAGGTCTTGTTTAAGAGAAAAATAAAAGGCTACCACAAACAGTAAGAATTTATAGGAAAAAATTCACTAATAAATGCAAATGTATAGTAAAGGCTGTAGATCAACCACTTAAATAAGCTAGTGTGACAATTAAAAGACAAATATTTTGAAATCAGCTGTAACTACAATTAACAGTTAAGAGATAAACACAAAGGTGTAAAATATATATTAAAAAAAACATGAGAAAGAAAGTAAAAAATGTAAATTTTTAAGAATATGCTTGAACTTAAAAGACTATCAGTCTAAAATAAGTTGATGCATTTATAGATCAATATATACAAACTCTATGGAAAACACAAATCAAAAACCTATAATAGATACACAAGAACTAGAGAGAAAAGACCACAAGTTATAAAGAAAATCTTTAAACCACATGGGGAGAAATCAAAAGAAGAAATTAGCAGAGAGCTAATGAATGAATTCAACAAAGTTGCAGGATAAAGATCACTATTAATATACAGATAATATGATTTTTCTTTAGATAAATAATGAACTGTCAGAAAAAGAAATCAAATAAACAGTTCCATTTAAAATTACATGAAAAAGAATAAGATACCAGAAACAAACCTAACCAAAGATATTAAAGACTTCATCTTTGAAAAACATGAAACATTAATGAAGGAAACTAAAGGTGATACAAAGAAATGAATAGATACCATTTTCATGGATTGGAAGAATATTTTAAAAGCGTCCTTGCTACTCAAAGCATAGCTTTAATGCAATCCCCAACAAATTTCCCATTTTATTTTTCACAGAACTAGAACAAACATATATGGAAATAAAAAGAACTTAAGTAGCCAAAACATTCTTAAAAAAAAAAAAACAGAAGAAGAAGAAAGAAAGAGGAAAGATAAGGGTAAGATATTAATAAGTAAAGCTATTATATACAAATTAAATAAGATACCATCATATATTACACAGAACAGGAAATATATATTCAATATTAAAAGAACAAGCCAAAGATACCAATTTTTTATTTTTGTTTTTAATTTATTATTATAGTATAGTTGACTTATTATATTAGTTTCAAGTGTATAACATACTTATTGAATATCCCAGCTGTTGTCAGCTACAGAATGCTTGGCCACTCCTTGAAGAATCATTCTTGTCTATAACATTATCCTGATCTAAGTGTTGGTAAGTTTAATATATTCCTTTTCAATCCCTTAGATGCCATGGCTTGCCATTTCTTTGATATATTTATTTATAATGCTCTAGTCTTCACCCTCTTCAGCTATATAATTCATCATTTTTCAGCTTCCTGACTTTGCCATTGTTAGACATCATTTCTAATGCAAATTATAATTCTACATTTTGATATCCACTTTATTTTCTTTAATGTTGTCAATCTCAACAAATTACTATAACACTTTAATTTTTTCTCATTCCTTTCATGGTCTTGCTTTCTTCGTAGTCAAGTTAGACTGCTGTCATCTGATAAATCAGTCAGTTCAGTCACTCAGTTGTGTCCGACACTTGTGACCCCATGGACTGCAGCAGGCCAGGCCTCCCTGTCCATCACCAACTTCCAGAGTTTACTCAAATTCATGTCCATTTAGTCGGTGATGCCATCCAACCATCTCATCTTCTGTCTTCTCCTTCTCCTCCCACCTTCAATCTTTCACAGCATCAGAGTCTTCTCAAATGAGTCAGTTCTTTGCATCAGGTGACCAAAGTACGGGAGCTTCAGTTTCAGCATCAGTTCTTCCAATGAATATTCAGGACTGATCTCCTTTAGGATGGACTGGTTGGATTTCCTTGCTGTCTAAGGGACTCGTGAGAGCCTTCTTCAACACCACAGTTCAAAAGCATCAATACTTTGGTGCTCAGGTTTCTTTGTAGTCCAGCTCTCACATCCATATATGACCACTGGAAAAAAACTATAGACTTGACTAGATGGACCTTTGTTGGCAAAGTAATGTCTCTGCTTTTTAATATGCTATCTAGGTTGGTCATAACTTTTCCTCCAAGGAGTAAGCGTCTTTTAATTTCATGGCTGCAATAACCATCTGCAGTGATTTTGGAACCGAAAAAATTAGTTTGTCACTGTTTACACTGTTTCCTCATCTATTTGCCATGAAATGATAGGACTGATTGCCATGATAGTTTTCTGAATGTTGAGCTTTAAGCCAACTTTTTCACTCTCCTCCTTCATTTTCATCAAGAGGCTCTTTAGTTCTTCACTTTCTGCCTAAGGATGGTCTCATCTGTATATCTGAGGTTATTGATATTTCTCCTGGCAATCTTGATTCCAGTTTGTGCTTCATCCAGCCCAGCATTTCTCATGATGTCCTCTGCATTTAAATTAAATAAGCAAGGTTACAATAAACAGCCTTGAAGTACTCCTTTCCCTATTTGGAACCAGTATGTTCCAAGTACAGTTATAACTGTTGCTTCTTGACTTGCATACAAGTTTCTCAAGAGGCAGGTCAGGTATATCCAGAATTGCCTACAGTTTGTTGTGGTCCACACAGTCAAAGGGTTTGGTGTAGTCAATAAAACAGAAGTAGATGTTTTTCTGGAACTATCTTGATTTTTTGATGATCCAATGGATGTTGGCAATTTGATCTCTAGTTCCTCTACCTTTGCTAAAACCAGCTTGGATATCTGGAAGTTCACGGTTCATGTACTATTGAAGCCTGGCTTGGAGAATTTTGAGCATTACTATACTAGCTTGTGAGATGAGTACAATTGTGTGGTAGTTTGAGAATTCTTTGGCATTGCCTTTCTTTGGGATTGGAATGAAAACTGACCTTTTCCAGTCCTGTGGCTACTGCTGAGTTTTCCAAATTTGCTGGCATATTGAGTGCAGCACTTTCACAGCATCATCTTTCAGGATTTGATATAGCTCAACTGGAATTCCATCACCTGCACTAGTTTTGTTCATAGTGATGCTTCCTAAGGCCCACTTGACTTCACATTACAGGATGTCTGACTCTAGGTGAGTGATCATACATACCATTGTGATTATCTGGGTTGTGAAGGCTTTTTTTTTTTTTTTTTTGGTATAGTTCTGTGTATTCTTGCCACCTCTTCTTAATATCTACTGCTTTTGTCAGGTCCATACCATTTCTGTCCTTTATTGAGCCCATCTTTGCATGAAATGTTCCCTTGGTATCTCTAATTTTCTTGAAGACATCTCTAGTCTTTCCCATTCTATTGTTTTCCTCTATTTCTTTACATTGATGGCTGAGGAAGGCTTTCTTATCTCTCCTTGCTAATCTTTGGAACTCTGCATTCCAATGGGTATATCTTTCCTTTTCTCCCTTGATTTTCACTTCTCTTCTTTTCTCAGCTTTTGTTAAGACCTCCTCAGACAGCCAGTTTGTTCTTTTTGCATTTCTTTTTCTTGGGTATGATCTTGATCCCTGTCTCCTGTGTAATGTCATGAACCTCCATCCATAGTTCTTTCAGGCACTCTGTCTCTCAGATTTAATCTCTTGAATCTATTTCTCACTTCCATTGTATAATCATAAAGGATTTGATTTAGGTCATACCTGATTTGTCTAGTGGTTTTCCCTACTTTCTTCAGTTTAAGTCTGAATTTGGCAATAAGGAGTTCATGCTCTGAGCCACAGTCAGCTCCCAGTCTTATTTTTGCTGCTTGTATAGAGCTTCTTCTTTTGTTTGGCTGAAAAGAATATAATCAATCTGATTTTAGCATTGTCCTTTTGGTTATGTCCATGCATAGAGTCGTCTCTTGTGTTGTTGGAAGAGGGTATTTGCTATGACCAGTGCATTTTCTTGGAAAAACTCTATTAGACTTTGTCCTGTTTCATTCTGTTTTCCAAGGCCGAATTTTCCTGTTACTCCAGGTATTTCTTGAATTCCTACTTTTGCATTCCAGTTCTCTATAATGAAGAGGCTATCTTTTGGGGGTATTAGTTCTAAGGTCTTGTAGGTTTTTATAGAACCATTCAACTTCAGCTTCTTCAGCATTACTGGTCAGGGCATAGACTTGGATTATTGTGATATTGAATAGTTTGCCCTGGAAATGAAGAGTGATCATTCTGTTGTTTTTGAGATTGCACCCAAATACTGATAAATGAATATGCCTTCTAAATTTACAAATTCACCAATTGTATAACACTTGTCTATTAAAGATACAATCATGATCTGCAGTTTATTTCACTATTAGAGAATGTGAAAGTAAAAATGCAGAAAAAATATTCACAATGTTCTGAGTGGATGAAAGTTGAAGAAATGGAGGGCATAAATAATTGGAAGTGATGTCCTTATAAAGAAATAGCTCATATGTATCAATGGGATGGGGGATGGAGAATAGATGGGAACACATTCAGGGACTAAAGGAGATAAAAATATTTAATAAACTTGTGTGAAATGTGATTTGGAGTTAAATTTTTAATGTTTAGGATTACACTAGGATTAAAGAGCAAATTATATATATTGGAGCTATAGGCATTGCTATGTAGTAATTATTCATAATGTTTGGTAGACTGGGAACAGAAAAAAATCAAACAAAGAATTGTGACTGCCTGGATTTTGTGGACTGGAAAAAAAATGACAAAATTTACAAAATGTAAGCTCTCTATATATTATATATATCTACATAGTATCATTAAAAAAAATCTGCTGACTGATCCATGAAATTCAATCTTTTGAATCTTATTTGGGGGGAAAATAAAATCAAACATTGGTAGTTTGATAGAAATAATAACAAAAAATGAAGTAATAAAATTCAGAAGATTAAAGGTCAAGAGAGAGTATATTATTGAAATGATCTAAGTGAATTTTGTGTTCCACTTCTGTACACTGCACTTAATTTTAAGCTCTGTCAAAATTTTAGGACATGGATGTTGCAGTCTGAACCAATGATTTATAAGGTTCAATTCCAGTGAATTTGAAGCTTGCCTAGCCATCTGGGCTTGTCAATTCCTTGAATGGAGACTATATTTTATAAGATGATGCAAATAATTCACAATTTTTCTGTCTGATAATATTGCTACTCTATTGAAACAAAACCACATAGTTCATAATTTGACCCTGAACTATGTCAAATATGAGTTTCCCTGGTGGCTCAGATGGTAAAGAATCTGCCTGTAGTGCAGGAGACCCGGGTTCAATCCTTGGATCAGGAAGATACCCTAGAGAAGGAAATTGCTACCCAGTCCAGTATTCTTGCCTGGAGAATTCCATGGACAGAGGAGCCTGGCAGGCTACAGTCCACAGGGTTGAAAAGAGTTGGATATGACTTAGTGACTAAACAACAACATCTCAAATATGTACACCTAGTATAAACTCAAGTTCAGAATTAGAGAAAGCATGATTCATCCACATGCCTTACTTAATAAATAAAGGCTTTATATAACTGGCACCTGTAAAGTTGCTCAACACCACTAATCATCAAAAAATCTAAATCAAAGCCATAATGAGATCCTACTTCTAACCTATAAGAATGGCTATCATCAAAAAGTAAGCAAATACCAAATGCTGGCAAGGAAGAGAAGAAAAGGGAGCCCTCACACACTACAGGTGGTAATGTAAATTTGTGCAGCCACTGTGGAAAATGGGAAGCTTTCTAAAGGGGTGGGAGGGAAACTAAACTAAAAATAGAACTATGATGTAAACCAGCAAGTCCACTCTTGGATGTATCTCTGAATAAAAAACAAAAACACTAATCTAAAGAAAGATACATAGACCTCAATGTTCATAGCAGCATTATTTACAATTGCTAAGATATGAAACAACAATGTCTTACAACAGGTGAATGGGATACATACAGATATATGTGTGTGTGTATATACATATATATGTATATAATGGAATACTACTCATCCACAAAAAGAATGAAATTTTGCCATTTGCAGAAGCACTGATGGACTTTGAGGGAATTAGGCAAAGTGATTTAAGTCAGAAATAAAATATATATTACTTATATGTGGAATCTAAAAAGTACAACAAACCAATGAATATAACAAAAATGAAGTAGATTCACACATCTAGAGAATAAACTAGTGGTTACCATGGAAAGAGGGAAGAAGAAGGGAAAATATAGGTGTAGGAGATTAAGAGTTACAAACTATTATGGATAAAATAAGCTACAGAGATAAATTGTACAACACATGGAATATAGCCAATATTTTATAAAACCTATACATGGAGCATAATCTTTAAAAATTGTAAAACCCTGTATTACATACTTATATAATATTATACATCAACTACATTTCAATTAAAAAGTCTTATGTGTGTCATCAAGTATATCCAATATTATGTAAAACTCATATGTGAACTCTCAAATTAATTATGAACCTAGCTGAATTCACAGTTGTTTAACTTAGCATGTTTAGAATACCAATATTCTTAACAAGAGAGATAAAAACTCACAAAGGCACTCACATAACTTTTTAAAACGTCATCTTTCTCAATAATAATTTCTTTTTACAAAAAATACACTTGAAAAATTAGCACACTGAAATGTAGACTTCATCAAAGGCAGCTTCCCTAGGTCTGAATTACATTAGTCCAAGTTCTAGTGGTAATTATTAGAGATGGGTCATTTAACTGGCCTGCAATTAGAATACCAATGAGCCAGTTCTCTTAGAAAATTTCCCTACCGTAGACAGACACCTCTTCAATTTGAATATTTTAGTCATAAAAGCTGCTCTCTATTCAAGGTATATTATTTTCCAGATTGAAAAAGGAAAATGTGTAAGCAGGCCATCGTTATAACCCCTTAGGAAAATCACCCTAGGTATTCTAATGCATTTTTTCAGCCATTAGGCAGAACTGACAAACTTAGACAACTGATAGACCAAAGTTTTCTGAGCAAAGAGTTCCATTTTAAGGAGTTAGGAGGAGGGTGATTATGATACATTGTATCATTCATTAGACCCACGATCTAGGGTAAATGACATGATGAATGTCAGCTCTCCTGGGATCAGTGGGAAAAGAATTCTGGTGAGCAATAATTAATCTAGCTTGAAAATCAGATTTAAATAATATTTGAGTCAAATCTCAATAAATGTATTTTTTCTAGACATTTGATACTTTGCAGTTATGAGTGCTTGAATAAATGATGTATTGAAATGAAAATGTATATATATAGCTCAGAATGATTTCTCACAATAACAGTTTTCAGGCTAATTTATTTATACATTCTCTTTCTCTCCTTCCTTTTTTCTCTCTTTCCATTCTTTCTTCTGTATTCTGTTTCTGTATCTGTATGTGTGTGTGTCTGTGTTTTGCTTTTTCACTTCAGTCTTAAATGCAATGAAGCAGGGACAGAATAAAAATGGTTAGCATCTACTCACTCTAGAGGCAGCATAAATTCAATTTATATAGACTACGTTTTGGCCCAGTTCTTCTAATGTCCAATTCTAGGTTTGACCTTTCATTTGGTTCTGAGACCCTCTCCTACCATCACTATCGTCATCATCACCACCACCATCATCATCTTTAGTAGATTTCCCTATTGCATAATTTAATTGGAGCCACCCTTTATAACAACCAAATAATCTGAGTGATTCTAGGGTGTTTGATTGGCTGGTTATATACATTTTTAATATCATATTAAATGAATGCATATGCCCACCTTTAAGGCAAGAGTTTTGTAAATCTTTTCTCAAAAATTTTTCCTGTAATTTGAATTGCTATAGATAGAATGAGACATTCTATGCTGTGGCATAGGGATAAGCTGTATAACAAAATCAACATATCATTTTTGTATTATGTTCTAACATAATCTGATCACTCCCATTTATTTGCCATATGTAATACTTGCTATTCTATTTGCATAAGGATTTATCGCTACCTTTGTAAACAATTGACCAAGATAGTTTAATGTATTTAATTTTCAATGTAAAATAGCATCTTTTTACAAAAAAGGATTTAAGATCTTCTAATGGAAAAGAGTTAGCAAATTATATTATTTTAAAGTAATCCAGAAATCAAAAAATGAAAAAAAAAAAAAAAATCTCTGGGTATAGATACCAGAGCAGCAGCACTAGAGACTGCTAGGGGCAAAAAAAAAAAAAAAAAAAAAAAATCTGGGCAAGAGTTATTAAGATGTATTTCTAGTAAGTGTGTTAGTCACTTGGTCATGTCTGACTCTTTAGGACCACATAGACTGTAGCCCCCCAGGCTCCTCTGTCCATGGAATTCTCCAGCTTAGAATACTGGAGTAGGTTGCCATTCCCTTCCCAGATTCTTAGTGAAATCCTGCATAATTATCCTCTGTTCCAATGAGTTACTCTATCATTTTGCTTAATGGTTATTTGCCAGGGTATATAAAATCCTAAAAGAACACCCTTTCTGTCTGTCTACTACCTAGTTCTTCTGATGACAAGTCAGAAAACGTGGCTGCAGGGATTCTCTTGGCAATACTCTCTGTTTGAAAGTTTTACTTTATCTGAGTCAAATCCCTTATGGTGAATGTCAGGCACATGCCCTCATTTTGTCTCCAGTAGGAGGGAAATTCTTAAAGAATAATTTTCAAGAACAGTTGCAATATTGTAGTGGTTAAGAGTACCAGTTTCTAGAGTCAAAATATTACTTCTTTCCTGTGTTATCTTTGTGATTTTATGAGATCTATTTCACCTATTGAAGCCTTCATTTTTCATATGTAAGGCAAGAATATTAAAGACAACTACTACATTCAGGAATTTGTTATGGTTAACTGCATAATATATGTAAAATAATCAGTACACTAAATGGCATGACTCTGCTTTTATATGATTTTTTATAAATTAATTTTAATTGTATATTTGTAGCCTGTATTTATATAGACAGGCTGCCCAGCACTGTAGCAGCTGAGAGGAGATATCCCACATCCAAAGTTAGGAGCAAACACTTGTAAATCCATGGATGATTCATGTCAATGTGTGGTAAAAACCACTACAATATTGTAAAGTAATTAACCTCCAACTAATAAAAATAAATGGAAAAAAAAAAAAAAACAAAGTCAGGAGCAGCAGCTGTGAGGAGAGACCCCACGCCCAAGGTCAAAAAACCCCAGTAAGATGGTAGACACTGGAGCGGCTGTGAGGAGATACTCCACATCCAAGGACAAAGGAGAAGCCCTGGTAAGATGGTAGGAGTCATGAATTCACATTTAGAATCAAACCCTGTTCCTGCCAGAGATCCTCTGAGGGCTCAAACAAATCTTGTGCACACCAGGACCCAGGGACCCCACAGAGACTGAGACAGAACTGTGTTTGAGCATCTCCTGTGAGGTACGGGTCAGCAATGGTCTGCCGCAGGGACAGGGGCTCTGGGTGTGGGTATGGCATAAGTCCTCATGGAGGAGGTCACCATTAACCCCACTACAGAGCTGCCAGAACTTACATAGAATGGGAAATAGACTCTTGGAGGGCACAACAGAAACTTGTTCACCAGGACCCAGAAGAAAGGACCAGTGACCCCACAGGAGATTTGCCTGTGGGTGTCCAGGCATCTCCGGTGAAGGCGTGGGTTGGTGGTGGCCTGCTGCAGGCTTGGGGGTATGGACTGTGGCAGTACCTGCCTGGGATCTTTTGCGGGATGTTACCATTAACTTCATTACCTCCACCATAGTTTGGCCCCAGGTAAATAGCAGGGAGGGAACACAGCTCCACTCATCAACAGAAAATTGATTAAAGATTTAATGAGCATGGCCCTGCCCATGAGAACAAGACCTAGTCTCCCCTCACTCAGTATATCCCATCAGGAAGCTTTCATAAGCCTCTTATTCTTCTCCATCAGAGGACAGAGAGACTTAAAACCACCATCACAGACAACTAACCAATCTAATCACATGGACCATAGCCTTGTCTAATTGAAAGAAACTATGAGACATGCTGAGTAGGGCCACCCAAGACAGACAGGGCATGGTGGAGAGATCTGACAAAATGTGGTCCACTGGAGAAGGGAATGGCAACCCACTTCAGTATTCTTGCCTTGAGAACCCCATGAACAGTATGAAAAGGCAAGAAGATAGGACACTGAAAGATGAACTACCCAGGTTGGTAGGTGCCCAATACGCTACTGGAGATCAGCGGAGAAATAACTCCAGAGAGAAAGAAGAGACGGAGCCAAAGAAAAAACAACACTCAGTTGTGGATGTGACTGGTGATGAAAGCAAAGCCCAATGTTATAAAGAGCAATACTGTATAGGAACCTGGAATGTTAGGTCCATGAATCAAGGCAAATTGGAAGTGATCAAACAGGAGATGACAACAGTGAACATCGACATTTTAGGAATCAGTGAACTAAAATGGACTGGAAAGAGTGAATTTAACTCAGATGACCATTATATCTACTACTGTGGGCTAGAATCCCTTAGAAGAAATGCAGTAGCCCTCATAGTCAAAAAAAAAGAGTCTGAAATGCAGAACTTGGATGCAATCTCAAAAACGACAGAATGATCTCTATTCATTTCCAAGGCAAACCATTCAATATCATGGTAATCCAAGTCTATCCCCTGACCAGTAATACTGAAGAAGCTGAAGTTGAATGGTTCTATGAAGACCTATAAGACCTTCTAGAAGTAACACCCAAAAAAGAAGTCCTTTTCATTATAGGAGACTGGAATGCAAAAGAAGGAAGTCAAGAAACAGCTGGAGTAACAGGCAAATTTGGCCTTGGAGTAAAGAAAGAAGCAGGGCAAAGGTTAATAGAGTTCTGCCAAAGGAACGCACTGGTCATAGCAAACACCCTCTTCCAACAACACAAGAGAAGACCCTATGCATGGACATCACCGGATGGTCAACACCGAAATCATATTGATTATATTCTATGCAGCCAAAGATGGAAAAGCTCTATACAGTCAGCAAAAATAAGACCAGGAGCTGACTGTGGCTCAGATCATGAACTCCTTACTGCCAAATTCAGACTTAAATTGAAGGAAGTAGGGAAAACCACTAGACCATTCACAGATTTCCTAAATCAAATCCCTAATGATTATACAGTGGAAATGAGAAATATATTTAAGGGACTAGATCTGATAGACAGAGTGCCTGATGAACTATGGATGGAGGTTTGTGACATTGTAGAGGAGACAGGGATCAAGACCATCCCCATGGAAAAGAAATGCCAAAAAGCAAAATGGCTGTCTGAGGAGGCCTTACAAATAGCTTTGAAAAGAAGAGAAATCAAAAGCAAAGGAGAAAAGGAAAGATATATCCATTTGCATGCAGAGTTCCAAAGAATAGCAAGGAGAAATAAGAAAGACTGCCTCAGTGATCAGTGCAAAGAAATAAGGGAAAACAATAGAACAGGAAAGACTAGAGATCTCTTCCAGAAAATTCGAGATACCAAGGGAACATTTCATGCAAAGATGGGCTCAATAAAGGACAGAAATGGTATGGGCCTGATAGAAGCAGAAGATATTAAGAAGAGTTTGTAAGAATACAAAGAAGAACTGTACAAAAAAGATCATGACCCAGAAAATCACGATGGTGTGATCACTCACCTATAGCCAGACATCCTGGAATGTGAAGTCAAGGGAGCCTTAGGAAGAATCACTATGAACAAAGCTAGTGGAGGTGATGGAATTCGAGTTGAGCTATTTCAAATCCTGAAAGATGATGCTGTGCAAGTGCTGCACTCAATATGTCAGCAAATATGGAAAACTGAGCGGTGGCCACAGGACTGGAAAAGGTCAGTTTTCATTCCAATGCCTAAGAAAGGCCATGACAAAGAATGCTCAAACTACTGCACAATTGCACTCATCTCACATGCTAGCAAAGTAATGCTCAAAATTCTCCAAACCAGGCTTAAATAATACGTGAACCATGAAATTCCAGACGTTCAAGCTGGTTTTAGAAAGGGCAGAGGAACCACAGATCAAATTGCCAACATCCGTCGGATCATCAAGAAAGCAAAAGAGTTCCAGAAAAACATCTAGTTCTGGTTTATTGACTATGCCAAAGCCTTTGACTGTGCTAATGACAATGAACTCTGGAAAATTCTGAAATTTAAAAAAAAAGAAAGAAAGAAAAGAAAATTCTGAAATAGATGGGAATACCAGATGACCTGACCTGTTTCTTGAGAAATCTGTATATAGGTCAGGAAACAACAGTTAGAACTGGACATGGAACAACAGACTGGTTCTAAATAGGAAAAGGAGTATGTTAAGGCTGTATACTGTTACCGTCCTTACTTAACTTATATGCAGAGTACACCATGAGAAATGCTGGGCTGGATGAAGCAAAAGCTGGAATCAAGATTTCTGGGAGAAATATCAGTAACCTCAGATATGCAGATGACACCACCCTTATGGCAGAAAATGAGAAGAACTAAAGAGCCAGTTGATGAAAGTGAAAGAAGAGAGTGGAAAAGTTGGCTTACAACTCAACATTCAGAAAACTAAGACCATGGCATCCAGTCCCATTACTTCATGTCAAACAGATGGGGAAACAGTGGAAACAAAGGCAGACTTTATTTTCTTGGGTTCCAATAACACTGCAGATGGTGATTGCAGCCATGAAATTAAAAGACACTTACTCCTTGGAAGAAAAATTATGACCAACCTATACAGCATGTTAAAAAGCAGAGACATTACTTTGCCAAAAAAGGTCTGTCTGTCAATTCTATGGTTTCTCCAGTAGTCATGTATGGATGTGAGATTTGGACTACAAAGAAAGCTGAGCACCAAATAATTGATGCTTTTGAACTGTGGTGTTGGAGAAGACTCTTGTGAGTCCCTTGGACTTCAAGGAGATCCAACCAGTCTATCCTAAAGGAATCAGTCTTGAATGTTCATTGAAAGGACTGATATTGAAGCTGAAACTCCAATACTTTGGCCACCTGATGTAAAAAACTGACTCGTTGGAAAAGACCCTGATGCTGGAAAGATTGAAGGCAGGAGGAGAAGGGGACGACAGAGGATGAGATGGTTGGTGGCATCACTGACTCAATGTACATGAGTTTGAGTAAACCCGGGGAGTGGTGATGGACAGGGAGGCCTGGCATCCTGCAGTCCATGAAGTAGCAAAGAGTCAGACATGACTGAGCAACTGAACTGAACTGAAATGATCCTGTAAATAAAACATGAATCAGATATTTGTATTATGCTAAAATATTCACTAAAAAGACAATATAGGTAAAATGTGTTTTTCTTTCAACAACACAAACATTTAAGTATTTCCTGTGTAATAATACTGTTAGAATTAATGAAATTTCATAGAGGAAAAGTAGATCATACATGAAAATATCTAAAATAATTGGCTGATTTTTAAGAGGAGTAATACTAACATCAATTAGGTCTATTTGGTTTGCAATTCTCAAACAATTTGATGAGCAGCTGTTGAACAAGAACAGCATAAATTTCTAACCCAGTATCTTTTTTTTCTAAACCAAAGGACATTACACATTTTACCTGCTATAACACTATAAAGCCTTTTGAATACAAAGCCTCTAGTGCATGAAATGATTGATGATGGTACTTCTGATGTTGTAAAGTTATAATCTGTCTCTTGTTCAAATGGGATGCCAAGACAACTAATAAATTTCCCAACACAGAAGAGAAAGGCCTGTGGCATGTAGAGGGTCAGTTGCAAGAGAACAGATTCCTTTTCTCAGCTTGCTCAAAGTACAGATCCAAAATCCATAATTCACAAAAGCGTTTTTCATAAATTTATTGCAATCTTATTTGGCAGCCAAACCTGATGGGAAAGATGAGAGGATTACAGTCTTTAGTCTATAGTCCTTGTGGTAAATATAATATTGATGTTTTTTTATTAGTGTGCTGCTATAGACCCCACCAAGAGTGTTACAGAATATCTAGTTTATATATTACATTGCCTTTAAAAAGTGAAAAATGTTTAATTCTGGAGTATAACTGGACTCAAGGGTTCTAAATAAGTAATTGTGAACTTTTTAAAGAAACTGGAAATGTTCTTTTCTTCTAAATTTGGCTTCCCCATATTTGTCAGTCACTACATGTGTGTGTTCATGTTTTAAAGATATTTCATATATAGATATACAAGATATGCTATATATGTTTTAATATTCAAATAGATATATATTTTTACAATATTCTCATAAAATGAGTGTAAAAATACTGTTTTATAGTTCATGCATCTAGTAATAAACTGTTTCAGAAAATTCATATCATTTTTATAGTCTTGATTATTATAAATGTGATTGCATATTTTTCAATATATTTCTAGGATTTTTATTAAAATAGAATTTTTTTATACTCCAGTAATTTACATTTTGTCTTTGTGCCTATTTCACACATATAACTTGCCCTGTTTTAGGTCAATAGCCATTTATCAATTTTATTATTTTACAGTTATATTATTTCAATATGTGTATTACAATTTTTAAATAATATTTGTGAATACAGATATGCACTACAAATATTTGGATAGAAAAAATTTTTTAAAAAATTCTCCCTTAAAATGTATATTTTGAGGTTTTTACACAAATTTCAGTTAGTTACCAACAGATCTTCTCTTTCTTATGCTAAAAATTGCTAACTTTAGCTATTTTAACAATGCTGATATTTACTCCTGTGTAAAATGTGAAGAGAAAGAATTATATTTTCCTCAAATAATTAATTTCCCAGAGGTCTTTAGTTTTCATTTAGAGTTCTTATTTAGTTAAATCACTATACTTTTAAAATTAGGAGAGGTAATGCTAATGGACTTTATCTTTTATGCCAATTTTGATCAAATGACTGCAAATAAGCAATATGGTAAGAATAATTGGAGTTCCATGTCAAGAATCAGCGGCAGAGAGTGCCAGGATGAATTAGCCAACCCTCATTGACGAAAGATAGGAAACCATTGACAGTTACCTGTATTTAAAAATACAAGTTTAGGGGTTTCATTTCTGCTTCTTTTTTTCCAAATTTTTGATTAGTATCAAATCTTGGGCCAGCACTATTATATTGGTTGTTAAATTTTCCATTTTATTTAATATCTAGTGTTAAAATTATCACGTTTTCTTTTTCTCAATATTTTTTTTCAGTTCTCATGTTTCAGACTTTAAAATAAGCTTTAGATTAATAATATGCATTGAAATGCATTTTAACTAATACATAGCAGAGAATGTGATTAAAATGTCTTTAAATCGGCTGTTGTTCTTCTTCAGTAGATAAATCTTGTCCAATTCTTCGTGATCTCACGAACTGAAGAATGCCTGGCTTCGCTGTCCTTCACTATCACCTGGAATTTGCTCAAACTCATGTCAATTGAGTCAGTGATGCCATCCAACCATCTCATCCTCTGTCACCCCCTTCTCCTCTTGCCTTCAATCTTTCCCAGCATCAAGGTCTTTTCCTGTGAGTCAGCTCTTCGCATCAGGTGGCCAAAGTATTGGAGTTTCAGGTTCAGCATCAGTCTTTCCAATGAATATTCAGGATTGATTTCTTTTAGGATTCACTAATTTGATCCTTTTGCAGTCCAAGGGACTCTCAAGAGTCTTCTCCAGCACCACAGTGCAAAAGCATCAGTTATTCAGTATTTAGCCTTCTTTAATTGTCCAACTCTCACACCCATCAGTTCAGTTCAATCGCTCAGTCGTGTCTGACTTTTTGCAACCCCATGGACTGCAGCATGCCAGGCTTCCCTGTCCATCACCAACTCCTAAAGCCTTCTCAAACTCAAGTTCATCGAGTCAGTGACGCCATCCAACCATCTCATCCTCTGTCATCCCCTTCTCCTCCTGCCTTCAATCTTTCCCAGCATCAGGGTCTTCTCAAATGAGTCAGTTCTTCAGATAAGGTGGCTGAAAAATTGGAGTTTCAGTTTCAGCATCAGTCCTTCCAATGAATGTTCAGGACTGATTTCCTTTAGGATGGACTGGTTTGATCTCCTTGCAGTCCAAGGGACTCACAAGAGTCTTCTCCAATATCATAGTTAAAAAGCATCAATTCTTCAGTGCTCACCTTTCTTTATAGTCCAACTCTCACATCCATACATGACTACTAAAAAACCAAAATTTTGACTATCAGGATGTTAGTTAGCAAAGTGATGTCTCTGCTTTTTAACATCCTGTTTAGGTTTGTCATAGCTTTTCTTCCAAGAAACAACAGTTTTTTAATTTCATGGCTGTAGTCACCATCTGTAGTGATTTTGGAGCCCAAGAAAATATATTCTGTCACCATTTCTCTTGTTTCCCCTTCTATTTGCCATTAAGTAATGGGACCAGATGCCATGATCTTATTTTTGTGTGTGTTAAGTTTTAAGCCAGCTTTTTCACTGTCTTCTTTAACCCTCATCAAGAGGCTCTTTAGTTCCTCTTCTCTTTCTGCCATAAAGTGGTATCCTCTGGATATCTGAGGAGGTTTATATTTCTCCTGTGTTCCAGCTTGTGAGTCATCCAACCTGGCATTTTGCATGATGTACTCCACGTTTAAGTTAAAGAAACAGGGTGACAATATACAGCCTTGATGTATATCTGCTACTCCATCCATTTTCACTATCTCTTCCTCTCATGCTCTGCCAAAATAGAAACAGTCTATGTATTCTGTCTTTCTTCAGAGGTGTTGAACATTCTTTGGAATTCAATCATTTTAGTTGCATGGTGACCTTTACTCTCTGAGAATTTAGAAATAGTATGATGTTGTAGGTTGTTTGGTTTTCTCCATTATTAGAATAGATACAATGTTAGTTTTTTTCTGTACTTGAAGCAGAACTCTACATGTTTATGGCATAATTTTTCATTAAAGTTTGTGCAGAATATTTTCTAATTTTCATTGAGATTATTATTCATGGTCAAGCTATTTACATACTTATTATTTAATTTCAAAATATAAGAGGATTTTCAAATTATAATTTGGTTTTTCTGTTGTGATTGTTTCTGGTTTAATTCCACTGCATTTCAGTGCTTTCATACTTGTTGAGACTAGCTTTTTGTAATAGTATTTGGCTAAATTTTCTCATTATTTGGTGTGTTTAGACAGTCACACACACACACACACATATATATATAGTGTGTATGTCTATGTGTATATATATATATATACATTATATACTGAATATACATATACATATATACTGAATACATATATATTCAGTTACATACACAAGAGGAGAGAAATTGCTATCCTAAATCAACAATCAGGTAAACTTTTGTATGTGAATGATTACTGTGTTATTTGCATAGCTTTTACTTTCAAGATAACCAAGTCTAGATGTCACATCATTTAATGAATTAAACTATCAAACTGCTTTTTATAACATGTGAATGCACTTAAACACTGAGTCAAATAATGCTATAATTATGATTTGTAAGATTTCTGATAAAAGTTAAAAACAAAACTGACAATGAAATTTCAGCTTACACTTGGAGCACAAATTTAAAAATAGTAAAAAATGGATTAGCCCTTGAAACCAGTTGTACTGTTTACTTTTCCATGGTTCTAACAAGAGCCAAGAAAATTTATTTTTCCTAAGTTAATTCAAGTTGAGTTTGTTATTTGCAAGCAGAGCTCTTCTTAGTCAAATGGCTATACAACATGTGAAAATCCCTTTATGCTTCAGGTAGCCATATAATTTATCATCTAGGCTGGGATACTTGTGAGAATGAAAGGGAATGCTACTGATAATTTATACTTGGAAATAGGTATAAACCCAAGCTGTTCAAGGGAAACTGGAATGTCTTTACCTATAATCAGACACCATCAGCTCTAATAGTGGCAATGATATATTTTACCACCAACATTAATATTTCTATTTTACTACTGAAACACACATATAAGTTGAAGTTGCCTAACTAACTTAATAAATCTTAATTAAAATGAACTCACAAATGAGACATTTATTATTTCTGCTTCCTATTCCTCTTCTACCTTTAAAGTTCATGTCAGCATTGTTTCTAGTAACCTCCCTTGATTACTCTAATTTAGGGTGATGGAGATTTTCTGGGCATGCTAGGATTCAAGTAGATCCTTGTTTTGTATGGAAGTAATGTTATGATACCATTAAGATCTATTTCTATTCTGAACACCTTAATAAAATCTTTATTAAGGTGGCTAACAATTATTCTGAAATTACACAAATAGAATCAACAATGTGATAGTTAATTATATGCATAAGCAAGCCAAGCATTACATGTCTTTAAGTATGAAATGCCATAAATAACTTAGTAATTGAAAGTTTGCTATATGACAGTCGCTGTTTTAAGTACTAGGTGTATAAATCAATTGGTCTTAGACCACCATATTTTAAAACTCCTGGAAACATCATTTACATGAGAATGGTACCTTTAGACTTACACAATTGTGTGGTCTTATTTAACTTTCCTAAAAACCCTGTGAGTTGGTACGCCTACCATTCTTATTTTATGAATTAGTATAGTACAACTGGAAACATGTAAATGTCTTGTTCCAAGTATTTGGGCTAGTAAGTTGTGGAGCTAGTTTCAAAGTTTACATTTTAAATATGTTCACTCATCAAAACATTGTTTATTAAGTACCTCCTTCGCTCAAGGCACTATACTAAGCACTGAGAATATGATTGGGATGTGTTGTTAGAATGGGATCTCTCTCTCTATTCTCCAGCAAAAATTGTGTTACTAGTGTATAAAAGGGATTTTCTTGAATAGGTTTAATAATTTAATTTAAATCACTGTATTGAGTCCATGATTGAAATTCAAAATATAAATATATCAGATTTTAGAATTTTATTTACAAAGTATATAGAATGGATACATACATCAGCAATGTCCCATTTCTCTCTTTTTTTTTCACTTCTGACATTTCTATTTTAATGTAAAATATTATAGAAAAAAATTACATCCTGAGAAAATATCACTGTAATTGAGTGGGGCAGAAAATATTGCATGTAAATTTGTTTGGTTTTAGTTTGTGTTTTGGGATTTGATAATGGCTTTATTGAAATTTAAAGTAAGATTCCAAGATCATTTATTTAGTAAGAAGAAATGTCATGCAAAATATTATTTGTCATAAATAACACATTACACTGAAAATACTTGCTTCTTGAACCTGTAATTTGAACAAATCAATTACTTCTAAGTAACGTATTGTTCAAGGAACAATTGCTAAATATTTCCACTATGTTTTGCCATAGTCGTAATTTTTCTAATTTATATGTTTTTTTCTGTAAAAATATGTGAAAATAAGGCATTTTATTTTTTTGTAATAATTGCAAGAGTGCTTCAGTAATGTTTGATATAGAGTTATATAAAAACTCAGGTAAATGGAATTATCCTTTTCTTCCTTGAAATCTTTACAAAATAGGAAATTATTTTGGATTTGAAATGTGATAAATTGTCTGAAACAACATGCTACATTATTATTGGTATTTGAAAATCTTCCTATCAAATTTATAAAGATCTTCATCTTCTTAAATGTGTATTATTAACCTTTGTATGATCTGGTGCCTGAAAGCTGGTTAGCCACAATACATACCAGCTGCAATTCCTTTTGAAATGCATTCAATGACTCAGTTCATTTTTCTTTTCTAATACAAATTAGAAGCAGATTATTGGCAATTTCCAGTTATTGCGCTTTGTCAAATCCCTCATTGACTACAATTTGTTAAAATTTCACTTTAGATGCAGACAGAGTAGGCCTGGGGAAAGTATACCAATAGTTATTTTTCATGATAATTATGGAAAAAGTATAGTTTATTAAAATGTAGTACCTTGATAGACTAAATTCCTGTATAGGGATATCACTTTAAGTAATTTATTAAATGCCAGTTTAGAAATAATACTAAGTGCATGGTATAAAACTTAAACTTTCTTATAATATTTCCCAATACTATCAATAATTTATTCAATAGTTTTAAATATTTTTTATAGTTAAAAGACATGGAAGAGAACTAGAAAGACAGACATAGAAAAACTCAAAAGTTTCCAAAACTTCTTGTCATTATTACTATGTGGAAAGCATTCTAATACTATACTTTCCTACTCTCAGTTGTTTCATTTTGTAAAATGCTACTTATGATAAATTAATTTCATGATGAATGCCTATAACAGTTATTATAGGCTATTACCAAAATATGTAGGCCTGTGATAAACATATGTGGAATTGAATTGATCTTGGATGTTAAAAATTTTTCATTTTCCATAGCAAAAATGTAAATAGTATTTTCTTCCCAAATGTTAATTTTTAAATTTATGTATTTGTATATTAACTCCAGGTATATTTATTAAATATCTAACATATTCCCTTCTATAAATGCATCATAGTAAGATTTCAACTTCTTCACCAAGTCTACAAAGCAGACTTCATTACAATAACTTAAAGATAATAATGATTTTCATTTACTATGGGTCATTAAGCAATACAAATTTATCTAAAATATGGAGTTAAAGTGAATCAGTTCTACTTACAGGTTCAAAGTATTAATTTTTGTAGGGAGATTTCCCTAGATCTTAAAAATATAAAAGGACAAGAAATGCTTTAAGCTTTTATACAGCATAGATGTTACATATTGGTATTGTTCATGTCTATAATTTTCAATAGCTTTCAATTAAATATTCCTTTGATATACTCTCTCAAAATAATGAAATAAATGCAAAATAATAAGAAATGTGTCACATGTATGCACAAGGAAGGAAACCAAATTTATTTTTGAAAAATATTCTAAGAATTGAAACACAAGAGACTAGAATTAAGAAAAAAGATATCAATTAGTCTGTGATTTGGCACAAATTAAATAGGGCCCAAATGGGATCCCAGAAAAGATTTTAATACATGGAGGATTAAAAATATGATTTTGAAGGGGGAAGATGGATGAGAACTAAAGGGAAAAGCATTTCCTTAATTAAGTAAATTTTAAAATAAACATACCTAAACACATACTGTTGACAACATTAAGATATAATTCCATCCACACAATACTTACGCCATGCGGTGCTCAGTTGCTTTAGTCATGTCCAGCTCTTTGTAATCTCATGGACTGTAGCCCACCAGGATCCTCTGTCTATAGGATTTTTGATGCAACAATACTGGAGTGGGTTGCCATGCCCTCCTCCAGGGGATCTTCTGACCTAGGGATCTAACTCACAATTCTGTGTCTCCTGAATTGCAGGTGGACTCTACTACTGAGCCACTGGGAGGTCCACACGATACATATATACATACATAAAGTACAGCATCATCTGTTATGTTACCCACCATGGTTCTACCTTTATGTAATATGAAGCCCAAAGTAACTGAGGCAGTGTACCCAGCTCTATTAGTCAGTAAAGATAAAATTCTTAAACACCAAATCCTACCTCTCTTACTTTCTCAAATGTAGGCAATTCAGAGTTGCTGACAATATAGGAAAGTCCAATCAACATAGACATGCTTATTATACATATATTTGCTTTATGTTTTACAGCTGTATATGTGTTATTTAACAATCTAGTTGAGTTTCACTTCTCTTATCTTACAAGAATGGAGTTATTCTTTGTGTACTCTTTGGTCATTTGCTTTTCTTGCATAATATTTTGTAGAGAGATTGCTTTGTGTAGTTGTTTGTGTGAATCATTCATTATCTTTGCTGTGTTGCATTATTTGTGAGAATATGTCACATTTTATTTTCTATTCTTATATAGTTGAATTATTTCTATTTTGAAACTATTGCAAATTTTTCTCTGATGAACATTCTTATATGAGTATGGGCATAAAAGACATTTGTGCTTTTTCAGACAGACAGATAGACACACACACACAAACAAATCAAGGTCTTTCAGAAGTTACAAAGACAAAATATTTATGCGAAGAACAAAATTAGATGACAGACATTTTCTGACTTTAAGACTTTCTGTAAAGCTATAGTAATCAAGACAGCATGGTATTAGAGAAAGAATAGATATATCAATGGAGCAAAATTGAGAGCTCAGAAATAGATTCTCATAAATATAATCAATTGCTCTTTGACAAAGGAGCAAAGGCAATAAAATGGAGAAGAGATAGTCTTTTCAACAAATGATGCTGGAAAAACTATATACCCTGGTGCAAAAACATGAATCTCAATGCAAAACTTATACCCTTCTAAAAAATTAAGAAATTGTATCTCAAGCTAAATGTAAAATGAATAGCTGTAAAACTCCCAGGAGATAACATAGGAGAAAACCTAGATGGCCTTGAGTATGGTAATGACTTTTAGATATAACACCAAAGACAAAATCCATGAAGGATATAATTGATAAGCTAGACTTCATTATTATTAATATTTTTTATTCCATAAAAGATACTGTTAAGAGAATGAAAAAAACAAGTCAGACTAAGAGAAACTATTTAATATATATAAAATTTTCACTTATCCAATCAAAGATTGTTATCCAATATATACAAAGAACTCTTTAAACTCCAAATAAGAAAACAATAAGATTTTTTTAAAAATGGCCCCAAATTCTTAACAGTTACCACATCAAATAATATACATAGATGGGAAATAAGTGTATGAAAAGATACTTCACATTATTTGTCATCAGATAAATGAAAAAAACAACACAATACTACTACACACCTATTAGAATGGCCAAAATCCAGAACACTGATGTTAAATGTTGGTGAGAATGTGGTGTAACAGGGATTCCCTTTCACTTACAGTGGGAATGCAAAATGGAACAGCCTCTTCAGAAGACTATTTGGGTTTCTTACAAAGTTAAAATGCTCTTAAAGTATAACTCAGCAATCTTGCTCCTTGGTATTTTCCCAAAATTTTGGAACTTCCTTTGTACCTCCATACAAAACCTTGTATACAGATGTCTACAGAAGTTTTACGCATTATTGCTAAAATACAGAAGCAACCAAGATGTTTTTCAGCAGGTGAATGGATAAATAAACTGTGGTACATTCAAACAGTGGTCTATTACCCACACTAAAAATAAACGAGCTATCAAATATTGAAAAAAAACACAGAGAAATTTTAAATGCATATTAGTAAGTAAAAGAAGCCAATCTGAAAAGATTACACACTATAGGATTCCAATTATCCATTTCAGAAAAGGCAAAACCACCTAGACAATAAAAATATCAGTGGGTTCCAGATGTTATGTGGGGCAGAGACATGAATAGACAGAGCACAGAGCCATTGTTTGGACAGTGCAATTTTTCTGTATGTTACTGTAACAGTGGACACACGTCATTATATATTTGTCCAAAACCATAGAATGTACAACACCTAGAGTGAACCCTGATGCAAACTATACATTTTGAGTGATAGTCATGTCAAAGTAGATTCATCAATTATAATAAATATATCACTCTGGTGGGGATGTCTATAATGGGGGATGCTCTGCATGTATGGAGGCAAGGGGTATATGTGAAACCTCTGTACTTTATGCTCAGTGTTGATTGCTGTAATTGTAAAATTGCTTTAAAAATAAACTCCATGTTAAAAAAAAGTTGCAAAGATTTTGTACTCTCATTGGTATCCATTTTTGAATGTTCTAACATACAGAAAATTTTTAAATACCAAGAGAAAATTTTAAAAATTGGGACAACATTCATTGAGAGATGATGTTCTTTCCTCTCAAAGCTCAATGAAATGTACAATGATTTGATCAACAGAATGTGGTGGGAGATGAGCAATAGAAAGTGATATAAACTCCACTTCATTTTCTCTCAGAACACACTTTGGAAGCTCTAATCCTAAAATATGAGAATTTAGGCCATTCCAGCCATGATGGCCAGATCACCAGTTAATATTCTCCTCTCTTTAATATACAATAATATGGTATGATATATAACATAATATAATATATCACTGTATTTCACAAGGCTTCAACAGAAATTGCCTTTCCACAAAATATTCTTAGAAAATGTTCAGGAAATATTCTGAATTTTGTAAATTAGAATGGAACATTGAGAGGAACAGATTATGTAAAGGTAACATAAAGAGAAAAATTGACATTATAGACTGTGAATCAGAGGGAAGAGAAAACTAAACTTAAATTTATGTTTAGATTAACATTCCAAATGGCCATGTTAAAATTGCAATTATAAAATAAACTCAGATACCTGTAAGAATTCAAAGATATCAAAAACATCATGTCTCATTTCAAATAATGGCTGCTGCAAATATTTTCCTGTGGTTCACAATCTAAATTTTGCTTTTACAAGCCTTCCTTTAAATAGCTGATAAACTCAGATTCCTGAGTTTATACTAACCACTGGGCAATTCATTCTCTTACACATATTTCTTTATTGAGTGATATTTTTCTTTACCCTTCTCAGAGATAGTCAGCACATATTCATGTGACTTAAGTATAACATACTCAGCTTTATTACTGCCACGGTGACATACATTGGTTCAGTGGGCTAAAGGGTGTGTTCAGTCACGTCCGACTCTTTTGGAAATCCTATGGACTGCCACCTGCCAGGCTCCGCTGTCCATGGAATTTTTCAGGCAAGAATACTAGAGTTGGTTGCCATTTCCTCCTCCGGGGAGTCTTGCTGACCCAGGGACTGAATCCTCATCTCCTGCGTCTCCTACATTGACAGGAGTATTCTTTACCACTGAACCACCTAGGAAGCCCTTTCAGTGGAATAGTGCTATTCAAAATTAAATTTCTCTTAATGATGATCATTTTATAGTTGTCAGCCTGACCATGAAATGTCAGTAGATGCTACTGACCTACATATTTTCTGCATCATAATGTCCCTGAGTCTTAGTAGTCAACTATATGCTAACTAGAAAAATAAAAACATTTGAAAACTTTTAAATAAAGACTTTTAAAAGGATATGTATTTTTTCAAAACTGATGAAAAAGCTGTCATATTGCTAGTATTAGGACTAAACAGCATAAATCTTTAGAAAGCAGTATGAAAATATGCATCCATAAAAATTATTATATTTGTACTCATTTCTGGTAATTTGACATTAGACAATAATGAAAAAATGCATAAATATATTTGTCAGAATTTTAATTAAGATATATATAAAATTTATTATATATATTTTACTGTAATTAATTTTTAAAAACTCATATTTTGAGAGAGTAGATGATACACGAGAGAGGAGTAAAATGTGTAGAATATATATTTTCTTTAAAACATGATTACAATTTATTTACTTAATTTTAAGTATAAATAATTTGCAGAAATGATATTTTAACTGAGAAAGTAGAACTTTCTATAAATACTCAGTGACATATGGACTCGGATTGGAAGGCATGAGCATAATACGTTAGTGTGTTAGAATTATTGTAATAGTTTCTTCCTATTTCTAGATATCCTAAAAAATAAAGAATTGAATTTTAAGCTATTTTAATTATCTCAAATTCTTCAAAACAAAAAAAAATTGTATGATTAAAAATAAAAATGTTTCTTCTTATTATTTGCCAAAAATTGATGGTGTAAAACAATAGTAATTAATTATCTCATAAATCTGGAGGTTAGAAGTCCAAAGTCGAGGTGTTGACAGAGTTAGTTTATTCTGAAAGTTATGAGGGAAAGACCTGTTTTAAGCCTCTCTCCTCAGCTTATAAAAAGAATTCTTTAGCCTCTCTCCTCCTGATAGAATGAATTCTTTATCTTCATACTATCTTCCCTCTATGCATGTCTGTATCTGTATCCAAACTTCCTCTTTTACAAGGATATCATATTGGACTAGGGTCTACCCTAATGATATCTTAATTACATTTGCAATGACACATAAATAATGTCACATTCCAAGGTACTGGGGATTAGGGCTTTGTTATATGAATTTGGAGTAAGACAGCATTCAACCCATAGCACTATGCTTTCTTGCCCCCTAATACTTATGCCCTTTTAATGTGCAAACTGCATTCACCTCATCCCAACATTTCCCAAAGTCTTAACCCATTCTAAATCAGCTCCAAGTCTGAAATCTCATCTAAATAGCACCCAAATCAGGTATGAATGAGACGTAAGTCATAAACCATCTTGAAGCTAAATTCCATTTCATCTGTGAACCTACAAAATCAGACAAGTTGTTTGCTTTGAAAATGAAAAGGTGAGACAGGCCTAGGATAGACATTGCAATTCCAAAAGAGATAAATCCAAAGAAACAACGGGATCATGGACCCTAAGCAAGTGTAAAATCTAGCAGGCACATTCTGTTTGATCGTAAGGCTTGAAATTAATCTTTTAAGCTTGCTGCTCTGTTCTCAGGTCCAAAAGCATGGGAATCAGTGAATTAAGCCCACTTGAACTTATGGAGAGATAGCCCAGTTTTTCAGGCCGATCTCCAGGTCTGAGTCTTTTTGCAGTGGTAACCTTTCCTCACTCTGATTTCTGAATTAACTTTGCAGTCATTCTTTCCTTTTTTTTTTTTTTTTTTCTTTTTTAAGGATAACACATGTTCATGACTGACAACCCCATTAATTCATTTTCTGTCTATAGACAGAAATTTCATTTTCTTTTCTATGCTGGAAATTCAAGACCCTTCTTCTATTTTGTTCCACCTTTTTTCCCTTCAGTCAAAGCTAGAAGCATTGCTGCTAAGATGATTGATTAGATCCACAAGTCACATACCAAATCTCTAGCAAACTCATCCACTCAAACCCTTGGCATTCTCTCCTGAAATATATTCATTCATTTGTTGGATATGCATAGGTTAAGGATTTCCAAATAATCGGTTTAATTTTGTTTAATAGCTTCTTTTAAAATTTATCTCTATCCTCTGGTATTGCCCCACTTTATTTTGTACTCCAAGGCCAAATTTGCCTGTTACTCCAGGTATTTCTTCACTTCCTACTTTTACATTCCAGTCCCCTAGAATGAAAAGGACATCTTTCTTGGGTATTAGTTCTAAAAGGTCTTGTAGGTCTTCATAGAACTGTTCAACTTCAGCTTCTTCAGCGTTACTGGTTGGGGCATAGACTTGGATTACTCTAATATTGAATGGTTTGTCTTGGAAACAAATGGAGATCATTCTGCCATTTTTGAGACTGCACCCAAGAACTGCATTTTGGACTCTTTGTTGACTGAGGGCTACTCCATTTCTTCTAAGGGATTCTTACCCACAGTAGTAGATATAATGTTCGTCTGAATTAAATTCACCCATTCCAGTATACTTTAGTTCACTGATTCCTAGAATGTCAATGTTCACTCTTGCCATCTCCTGTTTGACCACTTCTAGTTACCTTGACGCATGGACCTAACATTCCAGGTTCCTATGCAATATTGTCCTTTACCGCATCGGACTTTACTTTCCATCATCAGTCACATCCACAGGTGGGTGTTGTTTTAGCTTTGGCTCTGTCTTTATATTCTTTCTGGAGTTATTTCTCCACTCTTCTCCAGTAGCGTATTGGGCATCTACTGACCTGGGTAGTTCATCTTTCAGTGTCCTATCTCTTTGTCTTTTCACACTATTCATGGTATTCTCAAGGCAAGAATACTGATGTGGTTTGCTATCCGCTTCTCCAGTGGACCACATTTTTTCATAACTCTCCATGACCAGTCTGCCTTGGGTAGCGCTACATGACATGACTCAGTTTCATTGAGTTAGACAAAGCCATGGTCCGTGTGATCAATTTGATTATTTTTCTGTGATTGTGGTTTTCATTCTGTCTGCCCTCTGATGGAGAAGGAAAATAGGCTTACTGAAACTTCCTGATGGAAAAGACTGACTGAGGGGGAAACTGAATCTTGTTCTGATGGAAGGGGCCATGCTCAGTAAATATTTAATCCAATTTTCTGTTGATGGGTGGGGCTGTGTTCCCTCCCTGTTTTGGACTTGAGACCAAACTATGGAGGAGGTAATGAATATAATGTCAACCTCTTTCAAAAGGTCCTGTGCACACTCTGCCACACTCAGTGCCCCCAACCTTGCAGCAGCCCACCACTGCCCCCACACCTCTGCAGGAGCCTCCTGGACACTCACAGGCAAGTCTGGGTCAGCCCCTTGTGGGGTCACTGCTCCTTTCTCCTGGGTCCTGGTACACACAAGGTTTTGCTTGTGCCCTCCAAGAGTCTGTTTCCCCAGTCCTGTGTAATTTCTGGTGGCTCTATGGCAGGGTTAATGGCCAACTCCTCCAAGAGGGCTTATGAAATACCAGGTCTGCTGCACCCAGAGCCCCTTCCCCTGTGGCGTGTCACTGATGACATGTAACTCCGCAGGAGACACTCAAACATTCAAGGGCAGGTCTGGTGCAGTCTCTGTGGGGTCTTCAGTCATGCACAAAGTTTTAATTGAGCCATCTGAGCATCTCTGGTGGGTAAGAGGTTTGATTTTAGATACAATTTTGCCCCTCCTATCATCTTTCTGGGGTTTCTCCTTTTCCCTTGGACATGAGGTATCTTTTTTTCGTGGGATACAACATTCTCCTCTAAATGGTTGTTCAGCAGCAAGTTTTAATATTGGAGTTCTTGCAGGAGAAGATGAGTACACATCCTTCTACTCTGCCATCAGTTCAGTTCAGTTCAGTCACTCGGTTGTGTCCAACTCTTTGTGACCCCATGAATCGCAGTACACTAGGCCTCCCTGTCCATCACCAACTCCCAGAGTTTACTCAAACTCATGTCCATCGAGTTGGTGATGCCATCCAGCCATCTCATCCTCTGTCGTCCCCTTCTCCTCCTGCCCACAATCCCTCCCAGCATCAGGGTCTTTTCCAATGAGTCAACTCTTCGCATGAGGTAGCCAAAGTATTGGAGTTTCAGCTTCAGCATCAGTCCTTCCAATGAACACCCAGGACTGATCTCCTTCAAGATGGACTGGTTGGATCTCCTTGCAGTCCAAGGGACTCTCAAGAGTCTTCTCCAACACTATAGTTCATAAGCATCAATTCTTCAGTGATCAGCATCTCTTCACAGTCCAACTCTCATATCCATACATGACCACTGGAAAAGCCATAGCCTTGACTAGACGGACCTTTCTTGGCAAAGTAATGTCTCTGCTTTTTAACATGCTGTCTAGGTCGGTCATAACTTTCCTTCCAAGGAGTAAGTGTCTTTTAATTTCATGGCTGCAATCACCATCTGCAGTGATTTTGGAGCCCAAAAAAATAGTCTGCCACTGTTTCCACTCTTTCCCCATCTATTTGCCATGAAGTGATGGGACCAGATGCCATGATCTTAGTTTTCTGAATGTTGAGCTTTAAGCCAACATATTCACTCTCCTCTTTCACTTTCATCAAGAGGTTTTTTAATTCCTCTTCACTTTCTGCCATAAGGGTGGTTTCATCCATATATCAGAGGTTATTAATATTTCCCCTGGCAATTTTGATTCCAGCTTGTGCTTCTTCTAGGCCAGCGTTTCTCATGATGTACACTGCATATAAGTTAAATAAGCAGGGTGACAATATACAGCATTGAGTTACTCCTTTTCCTATTTGGAAACAGTCTGTTGTTCAAGTCCAGTTCTAACTGTTGCTTCCTGACCTGAATATAGATTTCTCAAGGGGCAGGTCAGGTGGCCTGGTATTCCCATCTCTTTCAGTTTATTGTGATCCACGTAGTCAAAGGCTTTGGCATAGTCAATAAAGCAGAAATAGATGTGTTTCTGGAACTCTTTTGTTTTTTTGATGATCCAGTGGATATTGGAAATTTGATCTCTGGTTCCTCTGCCTTTTCTAAAGCCAGCTTGAACATCTGGAAGTTCACGGTTCATGTATTGCTGAAGCCTGGCTTGGAGAATTTTGAGCATTATTTTACTAGTGTGTGAGATGACTGCAATTGTGTGGTAGTTAAGCATTCTTTGGCATTGCCTTTCTTAGGCACTGGAATGAAAACTGACCTTTTCCAGTACTGTGGCCACTGCTGAGTTTTCCAAATTTGCTGGCATTTTGAGTGTGGCACTTTCACAGGATCATCTTTCAGGATTTGAAACAGCTCAACTGGACTTCCATCTCCTCCACTAGCTTTCTTTGTAGTGATGCTTTCTAAGGCCCAGTTGACTTCACATTCCAGGATGTCTAGCTCTAGGAGAGTGGTCACACCTTCATGATTATCTGGGTCATGAAGATCTTTTTTTTTATACAGTTCTTCTGTGTATTCTTGCCACCTCTTCTTAATATCTTCTGCTTCTATCAGGTCCATAGCATTTCTGTCCTTTATCGAGCCCATCTTTGCATGAAATGTTCCCTTGGTATCTCTAATTTTCTTGAAGAGATCTCTAGTTTTTCCCATTCTGTTGTTTTCCTCTATTTCTTTGCATTGATTGCTGAAGAAGCCTTTCTTATCTCTCCTGGCTAGTTTTTGGAACTCTGCATTCAGATGGTAATATCTTTCTTTCTCTCCTTTTCTTTTCACTTCTCTTCTTTTCATAGCTATTTGTAAGGCCTCCTCAGACAGCCATTTTGCTTTTTGGCATTTCTTTTCCCTGGGGATGATCTTGATCCCTGTCTCCTGTACAATGTCATGAACCTCCATCCATAGTTCATCAGGCACTCTGTCTATCATATCTAGTCCCTTAAATCTGTTTCTTACTTCCACTGTGTAATCATAAGGGATTTGATTTAGGTCATACCTGAATGGTCTAGTGGGTTTCCCTACTTTCTTCAACTAAAGGCTGAATTTGGCAATAAGGAGTTCATGACCTGAGCCACAGTCAGCTCCTGGTCTTGTTTTTGCTGACTGTATAGAGCTTCTCCATCTTTGGTTGCAAAGAATATAATCAATCTGATTTCGGTGTTGACCATCTGGTGATGTCCATGTGTAGAGTCTTCTCTTGTGTTGTTGGAAGAGGGTGTTTGCTATGACCAATGTGTTCTCTTGGCAAAACTCTATTAGCCTTTGCCCTGCTTCATGCCATACTCCAAGGCCACATTTGCCTGTTACTCCAGGTGTTTCTTGACTTCCTACTTTTGCATTTCAGTCCCCTATAATGAAAAGGACATCTTTTTTGGGTGTTAGTTCTATAAGGTCTTGTAGGTCTTCATAGAACCATTCAACTTCAGCTTTAAGCATTACTGGTACTCTGCCATATCCATTGCCTAATCCCTGATGCTGGAAAGATTAAAGGCAGGAGGACAGGGGAACGACAGAGGATGAGATGGTTGGATGGCATCACTGACTCAATGGATATGAGTTTGAGCAAGCTCCAGGAGTTGGTAATGGACAGGGAAGCCAGGTGTGCTGCAGTCTGTGCAGTCGCAGTCAGACATGAGTGGGTGACTGAACTGACTCTGGTGTTTCACTGTAAGTAGCCCGGGGAAAAGGGCTCCACCTTTCAATAATTTTCTTGGAAATATTCTCAGCTAGATATGTAATTTTATCACTTACAAATTTTACTTTCCATCCAACAGAACACTATTCAGTCAAATTCACTGCCAACTTATGACAGCTTTTATTTAAGTAAATACTCTTTTCCAAAGAAAGGTACAAAGCACGTTGTATAGCATTTTCTGAAAGTACAATTAAGTTTTAGTTGTTTGTTCTTTTCTTTAGGAGCTCCAAACACTCTTTGCATTAAAGATGCACTCAAGTAAAATGTACTGATAGGTAAGAGGGAGAGACTATTAGTCATAAATAACACCGACTCACAAGAAATCTTTCAAACTAAAGGACAGATGGCCGTCAAGTTCATTTAGGAAGTAAGATTTAGATACCATTAATAAAGGTCTTCCCTGATAATAAATGGGATTCCCTAATAGCTCAGTTGGTAAAGAATCCACCTGCAATGCAGGAGACCCCAGTTTGATGCCTGGATCAGGAAGATCCGCTGGAGAAGCTTAGGCTACCCACTCCAGTATTCTTGGGCTTCCCTTGTGGCTCAACTGGTAAGGAATCCACCTGCAATGTGGGAGACCTGGGTCTGATTCCTGGGTCAGGAAGATCTGCTGGAGGAGGGAAAGGCTACCCAGTCCAGTATTCTGGCCTAGAGAATTCCAAGGACTGTATAACCCCTGGGGTCACAAAGAATCGGACACAACTGAGCCACTTTCACTTTCAATAAAGGTATGGGGTACAATCTTGGCTAGATTCTTATTTCATACTCATGAAAATTCAGACACTCTAAAACATTCTGGTCAACCCACAAGCTATGAATATCCAATTTCAGTGTGTACCTATTCTAAAAATTATTATAACAATCAATAGGTCATTACTTTTAACTCCATCAATATTCACACATTATAGACATTCACAGAACTGATTAACCATCTCATTGATAGAAACTAAAGGATGCTGAAGTGCTTATAGTACTAGAGTCTAACCTCTGTCCTTCTTTATAAAATGCTGATGGAATCCTCTGGTGTTCAAATATGAATTCTTGATGCGAAAGTCACTGTGCCAGAGCATAATTTTAAGCAATATCCATATATATAGTGTCACACTGTCTTGAAGGGTTTTAACATAAATTATTGTTATAATGAAATTATTGAAACTGATGAGTCTAAGAAATAATATAAATGATGTAAGGGAAAATGTATCGAAAAGAATGCATTTTATGAGAAAGGAATAGCGCAATAACTACAAAATATGGAGATGATAAATCTAAAATAAATTTTAACAGGTGATTTATTAGTCTACATATATGTGTGTCCTGGCTTAACACTTGATAGCTAGCCACAAAATTAATTTTTGTAACATATGATCCAACTCCTTCATTATCAAGCTTTGATATAACACTTTTGGCAGCATGGAGACTGGTTGTTTTGAAAAGGTAGTACAGTCTTTCACCTACTACACCATTTTTTAATAGTCTGTCTTCTATAAAGTTAACACTCTATTTTGAAGATGAGTATAATTTAATCTTGAGGCAGGGGTCAAATTCAAATATTTTTTTTAAGTTTAAAGTGTCTCATATTTTAAATTTATGCTTCCCTAAATTTTGGCAGACAGTGAAGAAGAACTAAAGAGCCTCTTGATGAAAGTGAAAGAGAAGAGTGAAAAAGTTGGCTTAAAGCTCAATATTCAGAAAACTAACATCATGGTATCTGGTCCCATTACTTTATGGCAAATAGACGGGGAAACAGTGACCGACTATTTATTTGGGCTCCAAAATAACTGCAGATGGTGACTGCAGCCATACATTAAAAGACACTTCTTGGAAGGAAAGTTATGACCAACCTAGACAGCATGTTAAAAAGCAGAGACGTTACTTTGCCAAGAAAGGTCCATCTAGTCAAGGCTGTGGTTTTTTCAGTAGTCATGTATGGATGTGAGAATTGGACCACAAAGAAAGCTGATCGCCAAAAAATTGATGCTTCTGAACTATGGTGTTGGAGAAGACTCTTGAGAGTCCTTTGGACTGCAGGGAGATCCAACTAGTCCATCATAAAGGAAATCACTCCTGAATATCCATTAGAAGAACTGATGTTGAAGCTGAAATTCCAACAGTTTGACCATATGATGGTAAGAACTGACTCATTGGAAAAGACCCTGATACTGGGAAAGATTGAGGGCAGGAGAAGAAGGGGATGACAAATGATGAGATGGTTGGATGGCATCACCGACTCTATGGACATGAGTTTGGGTAAACTCTGGGAGTTGATGATGGACAGGGAGGCCTGGCGTGTTGTGGTCCATGGGGTCACACAGAGTTGGACATGACTGGGCAACTGAACTGAACTGAAATATTGACACACTTCTCTTGCAGTACTAAAGATTATATTGTAGCATTTTGAGATTATTTTCCTGGAAGTAGTTATTAATAATTTTCATTGTATCTGACATTCTACTTTTTTGTTCCTGATTCCCACATTATTGAAATGAGCATTTTATTTATAAATAGATGCATTTTTAAACAATTTGCATAAATGTCTGTTTATTCTATTAAAATGAAACAATTCCCATAGAAGATTTGAAAACTTGTGGAATATATTAACAAAGGGAAAGTTCATGTAAATTAACTTATGTATCTATAGAGTTTTATATTATTCTTACAAACAGATGAAAAACACATCAAAAAATGATTAAACAGAACTTTACAAAAATCAGTATCAAAAGACAGCTTTATATTTTTATGACTAACAACCATATTAAATGTGACTAGAATGTAATAATACACTTTAATCCTAGTTGCTTAACTTTAATAAAACTGTAAATGTGGCATGCAATTATTGACTGAAGTCATTATATTAAGTTGGTGCAAAAGTAATTCTGGTTTTGCATTGTTGAATTTTGCCATTTGATATTGAAATGCATTCTTAAATAAATGTTGATTATGTTATACATCATTTTAACGTGTATTTCTTGCTGTATGCTTTTTACTAATAAATTATTACTTGATGTTCATTTTATATGTATTTTAGACTATGGAAATGATGTTACAAGTAAGCAGTTTCAAGTGATTTTCTTATTTTAGTTCAAAATGGGTTAAAAAGCAATGGAGACAACTAGTAACATCAACAACACGTCTGCCCCAGGAACTGTTAATGACAATAAAGTGCAGTGGTGGTTCAAGAAGTTTTGCAAAGGAAACTAGAGCGTTGAAGATGAGGAGTGCAGTGGCTGGCCATTGGAAGTTGACAATGACCAACAAAGAGGATCATCAAAGCTGATTCTCTTACAACTACGCGAGAAGTTGCCCAAGAACTCAGCATCAACCTTTCTATGGTCGTCTGGCATTTGAAGCAAATTGCAATGGTGAAAAAGCTCAGTAAGTGGGTGAATCATGAGCAGACCTCAAACCAAAAAAGTCATCATTTTTGAAGTATCATCTTCTCTTATTCTTCACAACAACAACAAACCATTTCTCAATTGGATTGTGATGTGCAATGAAAAGTGGATTTTATATGACAACCAGCTCAGTGGTTGGACCAAGCTCCAAAGCACTTACAAAAGCCACACTTGCACCACACACACACACACACACACACAAATCATGGTCACCTTTGGTGGTCTGCTGCCTGTCTGCTGCATGTCTGCTGCTGCTGCCAAGTTGCTGTGGTCGTGTCCAACTCTGTGTGACCCCATAGACGGCAGCCCACCAGGCTCCCCCGTCCCTGGGATTCTCTAGGCAAGAACACTGGAGTGGGTTGCCATGTCCTTCACCAATGCTGCCTGTCTGAGCCACTACAACTTTCTGAATCCAGCAAAACTATTACATCTGAAAGTATGAGCAGCAAATCGATGAAGTGTGCTGAAAACTGCAACACCTGCAGCTGGCATTGAACAACAGAAAGGGCCTGATTCTTCTCTGTAACAAGGGCTGACCATACATCACAAAAGCAACACTTCCAAAGTTGAACGAATTAGGCTACCAAGTTTTGCCTCATCTGCCATATTCATTTGACCTCTCACCAACTACCATTTCTTCAAGCATCTCGACAACTTTTTGATGAGAAAATGATTCCACAACCTGCCAGATACAGAAAATGCTTTCTAAGTAAGAGTCAGTCAAATGCGTGAAGTATGAATTTTTATTGCTACAGGAATAAACAAATTCATTTCTCATTTGCAAAACAATTTTATTTGCAAAAAAAAATTATTTGCAAAACAAGTTTATTGTAATGATTCTTATTTTGATTAATAAAGATGTGTTTGAGCCTAGTTATAATGATTTTAAATTCAGGGTCCAGAACCGTAATTACTTTTGCACCAACATAATTTTTATAGAAGCTATTGTAGACATGTATTAATAAATTCAAGTACGGACAATGTGACTAAATTGTTTTGTGTTATTTGAGTTAACGGTATTCTTTGTTAGAATTATATTCTGAGCATAGACTTGACTCAATTTTGGCTAGAAATACAGATTTTATTCTATATAAAAATTGAATATTACACAAATATATTTTATCTTAACTTATGCAATTACTAGGTTCAATTACACTTTTGATTTCATATTTCTAATAAAGTTGTGTCCATCCACTTCAACTGTCATAGCTTGGGAATGTTTTTGGGAAAATGTTATCTATCTATCCATCCATCCATCCATCTATCAATAATGAATCTTGCTATAAGTAATGTATCAATGCTACAATTTATAACTTGAATTTTAATTGCAGAAAGGAGTAGAATCAAATTAAATTATTGCAGGTTGGTGCTGACCTTTCTTTAGCAAGCAAAGCTTCAGCATGTAAACTTCCCCTGTTATATTCTTTATTAAGCAGAAGTTAAATTAGTTAATTTAGTATATTTATAAAAGATTACATATAAAATTCAATAATATTATAATTGCTTAAGAGCATTTCTGCCAAATTAAAGAGTAAAGTCCATATTACATATTATTTTCTTTTAAGATGGCTATGTGAGAAAATCCTGATTGTGCTTCAGAATTCTTTTGGGAGACAGTTGCATGCTGGATTACATTGGCTAACTCTTCTAGTACATTACCTTAGAGCTGTATTCCCAGCCAATGCAGCCTGAGGATTGAAAAATACATCCCTAGATAACAGCTTCTTGATTACAAGGAAGCAATTAGTATTAGAATCTATATTTACATTCCTTAGACAGAGAGATAAAAAACTTATGAGCATAATTCAGTAAGCTGCATTTCTAAGAAAGCCATACCTACAAGCACAAAATGCTTGCAGGGGAAGAAAATAATGTGCAATATCATCAGTGTATTTAGATACATTTATTTAAATTTATCTCAAATTTATTTTTCCATGATATTTTAATATAATGTATTAGAACAATTAAGGTTGAAATTCAATGTAAACCATAATATAAATTATTTGATTACATATATATTCCATTATTTTGAGGAATTATCTATCATTGTAAAGCATTACACTTTTCATTTTGTTTTCAAAAAATTAAGAATTTCTACAAAGAAATAAGAGAATATCTGCAAAACATAAAGAGACAAAAAATCTCTATTCAACCATATGCTAAATAAAGACTATTAATTTTCCCACACACTTTATTAAGAGCATATTAAGGATTTAAGTCACAGGAATTTTTTTAAAACTAAGAATTATCCTAAAAGATCAGTGGAATTAGTGATTTATTTAGTGAGGTATCTATTCCACTGATCTTGCCAGATTATTTTCATTTTTTTAAATGAAAAATTCATTTCATGGAAAAATGGTAGTACCTATTCTATCTTAAAGGTTTTTTTGTTGAGTACCAATTTACATAATAAATGTCAAATTGATTACTCCAACATAAGTTACTGTTCATAGGTTGAGGAGGTATTTTACCTCCATCATTTTTTCTACTTTATAAACATAAATCAACATCCTTTAAGATTATATTATTATGACCATGTTGTGAGTGTGAAAATAAGATTATTTAGCTAATTATTCAGTCAATTAGGATCACAATGGGATTCAAGCAATTTGTATACCAAAAAAAAAGATACAGGGCTGAGAGCCTGTATTGCTCCACCTCTTTACTGGGGTTTATTGCCAAGCATCTAACATATTGGCCTCCATTTAATGTCCTCCTTTCTCAGCCGCTTGTTCACATTTCAAACTACTGTGATCTAGAGTTGCCCAACTACCTCTCTGAAACTATTCATATTGACATTATTTAGCTGTTCAAATACAGATCACCCAACAAATTATTTTTTCAACTTTTAAGTTACTTGTTCTCATTAAATTGTAATGCTTTCAGCCACACTCTCTTTATTAAGGAAAACAAATATCTCTTATATTTCTATAATACTTCTCTTGATTCTCAATCTGAATTTCCAGCGAGGCCTTCCTTGTGGACCATATTTTTCAAATATCAAATGTTTAGTGGTTAGTGTTCCCTACATTTCTCTGCTCACTCCTGGCACATCCAGCAGTGAAATATTCCAAAGAAGGCCACGATTAATAAATTACATTATTATAACTCCTTTTTTTTTTTTTAATAGCCAATGGAGAGTATCTCACTGGAATCCATATATATGTTTTTGTCTTTCCCCTACATACATCTACTGTATGGCCAAAAGGAGACTCAATATCATATTCCAAATTGATTTTCATATTTTCTTGATAGTTCTAAAACCTGTTCTCTCTGATTTATTGAATTATACTGCCATCTACCTAATCCCAACCCATGAAAGGTGAGATGATATTATTACATGCATATTTATTGTAGCAGATAGATCATCCAGAAATCTTAAAACATCCTTAAATAGTTTTATACCTCTCAGTTACTGTTATAATATCCATCTATGTATTTGGTATACTTATAAATGATAAAAGATTCAAGTTAAAGTAAAATTTAGTGTATTACAAAATAGTAAAACTTATTTTTTTAATATTATATTTTCAAGATAAGAAGGCATTGACTATAAATTTATATAAACAAAACAATTCTATAGCACAAAATGTACCATTAATTGGTGAAAATCTTTTCACATTATTTTAGCCTTTGTACAAATTCTTCCCTCTTACTTAAAATATAGTGAATTAAGAAATGTGTCAAATTGATTTAACGGTTAGGGCAGTCAGTTCTCTGCAGATGTGAGTACTGCTGTAAAAATGCTGCTTTTCTATCCCTGAAAAGTCATATTTTTTGACAAGCTTGACATTTCTTATTGTGGGTTTTGCATTTCTTCAGACAGTATCAAATACTCAAAGATTTGATATAAATCTACTTGTATATCTTTAAACCAATTTAATTCAAATGGGTGAAAAAGGCAATCCCTGAAAAATAAATGCTTCTCCCTGGCTTTTGGCACTTGATGAAAAGAGACTGTGCATATCTCAAATAAATATACACAAGAGACAAATTTTCAAATGAATCAATCAAGGGCCTTAGGACATGCGACGTACATTTCTACTTTGAGAAAGCCATGTATAGAGATAAAATGGTTGGGTTTGTAAAAAGCCAGATGACAGTAATGTCCCTTTCTCCTGGCTACCTCACAAATTTTGTCTTAATCAAAGCTCCAAGAGGATAGCAGATGAGATTAAACAGATGACTATTCAACAAACTGTTCAAGTCACAAACTGTTTTGTTTTACAGTTCACTTTTCCTAGCTGTCCCTATCCAATCGATCAAAAGAGTTTGATTATCTCTACATGCAAAGCAATCACAAAGGTGTCCCCTTCTCATCAGCTTAACCATTACCTCCCTAGCTCAAGCCATCACTTTCTCTCTCTTGAACTGCTACAATAGCCTCTGTGCTGTGCTGTGCTTAGATGCTCAGCCGTATCCGACTCTTTGCAACCCTATGCACTGTAGTCTGCCAGGCTCCTCTGTCTATGGGATTCTCCAGGCAAGAATAATGGAGTGGATTGCCATGCCCTCCTCCACGGGATCTACCCAACCCAGGGATGGAACCCAGGTCTCCCACATTGTAAGTGGATTCTTTACCAGCTGAACCACCAGGGAAGCCACAGTAGTCTCTAGAGGTGGATAACCTTACTGCTACTTATAAATTACTAAAGATCATTCTTCACACTGCTGCCAGAGTGATCTTGAAAATAATCAGATACGCTTATTCCCTGGTCATGGTTTCTACCAGAATCAACACGAACAGTGGTAGAACACAGTCCAGGGCAAGATTATAAGTGGTGGCAAAGGTACCATGCATCAAAATTTGCCTGAATATTTTAAAGTTATTTGTAATGCCAATAACATGTTAAATAAACTATATTATCTGCCTGGCTTGATAATATGTCATTGTAAAGGCTTGATTTTGAAGCTCGTGGATTCTTCAGCATTCTGAATGTGGTCTCACGGGACAAGGTGTTCACCAGACACCAAGACTCTGACCCAAGTTCTCCCCCACTCTCCCCACACTGTTACTTTGTTTCAGGTCTCAAGGCATAGCCTGTGCCTGAATTTGGACATCCCATCTCTTACATCCAAGCTCTGTCCATATTTCATGTCCAAGGGGTACTATTTTGGCCACTCATTGAGACTAAAGTAAGCACACAGTCTACAGGGTACACCTTCCAAACAATGGACCCTGAGTAGACCTCTGAGGCCAACTATATAGACAGAAAATTCTGGAGTCTTGGGTAACCTGAAGCATGTAATGGGTAGGTCAAGAAGAGTACCCAGGACGAGGCCCACCTTTGATCAAATGTATGTATTTCTCAAATTTTAGTGAGTAGCACAACTAGGGGAGACAGAAGGGACCTTTTCAAAAAACAAGGAAATGGCAAGAGGCCTCTTCAGCTTGGATTATGAACAACACCTAGAATAAAATACAAACTCTTTACCATGGTCTACACACCATACTTGATATGACTCTTTTCCATCTCTCAAACCTGTTTATAACACTGTGTATTACTTACTTGCTGAAAATATCTGTGAATCGGGATTCTGGTCATGGATAAGCTGGGTAATTTGCTTAGATCTCAAGAAGCTGCAAAACTGTATCAGCTTCATTTTCATCTAGAAATGAGAATTTGTGAATTTAATGGTGTAAGTGGACAACATGGTAAGAAACTGTTGGAATCCTGTAAGATAAGGGAAGAGTTTCTGGTTGAAAGTCAGTGAAGAATTTAATTCTGCCAATAATCTCAACGAGTTTGTAAGTGGATCCCTCCAAAATCAAGCATCCCAATAAAAATGCAGTTTAGCCAACAACTTGATTGTAGTCTCATGAGACACTGAGCAATGAATCAGCTAAGAGGTGCCAGATTCCTTACCCAAGATTCTGAAACAATAATTGTATTTATTTTAAACTGCTAAATGTGGTAATTTATTATAAAGAAATAGAAAATGAACATAGACAGTGTTTTACTTTTTCTTTTCTTCTCTTTTGTGTACTTCCATTCCTGATTGCATTTCTTTCCTTCATCTTTCCAAAAACATTGCTAAGTATCCTTTATGTGCCTGCCTATTTTGAAGTCCTGGAGGTGTTGAGATTTGAACCAGGCATTGGGAATTTTCTAACAACTTTAGTCTCAGTAATCTACTTTTATTCCACTTAACTCTTGAAGGATTTAAGGAAATTAACAATGAAAAGACATACTTCAGTGCAAGACAACAACAACAGGGTTGGGGTCACAGAGTGTAGTATGCATTGGACCTTTTGAAGGAGATCACCATTATCTGCATTACCTCCTCCATAGTTTGGCCTCAGGTCAAACAGCAGGGAGGGAACACAGCTCCACCCATCAAAAGAAAATTGGAGGAAAGATTTAATGAACATGGTCCCACCCATCAGAACAAAACCCAGTTTACCCCACAGTCTTCAGTCTCTCCAATCAGGAAGCTCAATAAGTCTCTTATCCTTCTCCATCAGAGGGCAGATAGAATGAAAACCACAGTCACAGAAAACTAATCAAACTGATCACATGGACCACAGCCTTGTCTAACTCAATGAAACTCTGAGCCATGTCACTTAAGGCCACCCAAGACAGACGGGTCAGAGAGTTCTGAAAATGTGGTCCACTGGAAAAGGGAATGGCAAACCACTTGAGTATTCTTGCCTTGAGAACCCCACGAACAGTATAAAAAGGCAAAGAGATAGGACACTAAAAGATGGCCTCCCCAGGTCAGTAGGTACCCAATATGTTACTGGACAAGAATGGAGAAATAACTCCAGAAAGAATGAAGAGACAGAGCCAAAGCAAAAATAACACCCAGTTGTGGATGTGATTGGTGATGGAGGTAAAGATTGATGTTGTAAAGAGCGATATTGCATAGAAACCTGGAATGCTAGGTCCACGAACCAAAGAAAATTGGATGTGGTAAAACAGGAGACGGCAAGAGTGAACATCGACATTTTAGGAATCAGCAAACTAAGATGGACTGGAATGGGTGAATTTAACTCAGATGACCATTATATCTACTACTATGGGCAAGAATCCCTTAGAAGAAATGGAGTAGCCATCACAGCCAACAAAAGAGTTCAAAAGACAGTATTTGGATACAGTCTTAAAAATGACAGAACTTTCTCTCTTCCTTTCCAAGGCAAACCATTCAATATCACAGGAATCCAAGACTGTGCCCTGACCAGGAATGCTGAAGAAGCTGAGCTTAATGGTTCTATGAAGGCCTACAAGACCTTCTAGAACAAACATTGAAAACAGATGTCCTTTCCATTATAGGGGACAGGAATGCAAAAGTAGGAAGTCAAGAGATACCTGGAGTAACAGGAAAATTTGGCCTTGGTGTACAGAATTAAGCAGGGCAAAGGTTAACAGAGTTTGGCCAAGAGCATGCACTGGTCATAGCAAATACCCTCTTCCAACACACAGGAGAAGAATCTATGCATGGACATCACCAGATTGATTATATACAGAAATCAGATGGATTATATTCTTTGCAGCCAAAGATGAAGAAGCTCTATACAGTCAGCAAAAACAAGACTGGGAGCTGACTGTGGCTCAGATCATGAACTCCTTGTTGCCAAATTCAGACTTAAATTAAAGAAAGTAGGGAAACCACTAGATCATTCAGATATGACCTAAATCGAATCCCTTATGATTAGATATGTGACAAATGAATTCAAGGGATTAAGTCGATAGACAGAGTGCTTTAAGAACTATAGACAGAGGTTCATGACATTTTACAGGAGGCAGTGATCAAGATCATCCCCAAGAAAAAGAAATTCAAAACAGCAAAATGGTTGTCTGATGAGTATTTACAAATAGCTGAGAAAAGGAGAGAAGTGAAATGCAAAAGAGAAAAGGAAAGATATACCCATTTGAATGCAGAGGTCCAAAGATTAGACAGGAGAGATATGAAAGCTTTCTTCAGTGATCAATGTAGAGAGATAGAGGAAAACCACAGAATGAGAACGATTAGAGATCCCTTCAAGAAAATACAGACCCCAAGTAAGATGGTAGGTGTTGCAAGAGGGCATCAGAGGGCAGACACACTAAAACCATAATCACAGAAAACTAGCCAATCTGATCACACGGACAACAGTCTTGTCTAACTCAATGAAACTAAGCCATGACATGTGGGGCCACCCAAGACTTACGGGTCATGGTGGAGAGGTCTGACAGAATGTGGTCCAATGAACAGGGAATGGCAAACCACTTCGGTATGCTTACCTTGAGAAACCCATGAATAGTATGGAAAGGCAAAATGACAGGATACAGAAAGAGGAACTCCCCAGGTAGACAGGTGTCCAATAGGCTACAGGAGATCAGGGGAGAAATAACTCCAGTAAGAATGAAGGCATGGAGACAAAGCAAAAACAATACCCAGTTGTGTATGTGACTGGTGATAGAAGCAAGGTCCGATGCTGTAAAGAGCAATATTGCATAGGAACCTGGGATGTTAGGTCCATGAATTGAGGCAAATTGGAAGTGGTCAAACCAGAAATAGCAAGAGTGAATGTCGACATCTAGGAATCAGCAAACTAAATGGACTGGGATGGGTGAATTTAAATCAGATACATTATATCTACTACTGTGGGCAGGAATCCTTTAGAAGAAATGGAGTAGCCATCATGGTCAACAAAAGAGTCTGAAATGCAGTACTTGGATGCAATCTCAAAAACGACAGAATGATCTCTGTTCGTTTCCAAGTCAAACCATTCAATATCACGGTAATCCAAGCCTATGCCCCAATCAGTAACACTGAAGAAGCTGAAGTTAAACGATTCTATGAAGACTTACAAGACCTTTTAGAACTAACACCCAAAAAAGATGTCCTTTTCATTATAGGGGACTGGAATGCAAAAGTAGGAAGTCAAGAAACATCTAGAGTAACAGGCAAATTTGACCTTGGAGTACAGAATGAAACAGAGCAAATGTTAATAGAGTTTTGCCAAGAGAATGCACTGGTCATAGCAAACACCCTCTTCCAACAACACAAGAGAAGACTCTACACATGGCATTACCAGATGGTCAACACTGAAATCAGATTGATTATATTCTGTGCAGCAAAAGATGGAAAAGCTCTATACAGCCAGCAAAAACAAGACCAGGAGCTGACTATGGCTCAGGTCATGAACTCCTTATTGCCAAATTCAGACTGAAATTGAAGAAAGTAGGAAAACACACTAGACCATTCAGGTATGACCTAAATCAAATCCCTGATGATTATATCATGGAAGTGAGAAACAGATTTAAGGGACTAGAACCGATAGACAGAGTGCCTGATGAACTATGGACAGAGGTTTGTGACATTGTACAGGAGACAGGGATCAAGACTATCCCCATGGAAAAGAAATGCCAAGAAACAAAATGGCTGTCTGAGGAGGCCTTACAAATAGCTGTGAAAAGAAGAGAAGTGAAAAGCAAAGGAGAAAAAGAAAGATATATCCATTTGAATGCAGAGTTCCAAAGAATAGCCAGGAGAGATAAGAAAGCCTTCCTCAGCGATCAGTGCAAAGAAATAGAGGAAAACAACAGAGTGGGAAAGACTAGAGATCTCTTCAAGAAAATTAGAGATACCAAGGGAACATTTCATGCAAGACAGGCTCGATAAAGGACAGAAATGGTATGGACCTGATAGAAGCAGAAGATATTAAGAAGAGGTGGCAAGAACACAGAACTGTACAAAAAAGATCTTCATGACCCAATAATCACGATGGTGTGATCAATCACCTAGAACCAGACATCCTGGAATGTGAAGTGAAATGGGCCTTAGGAAGAATCACTATGAACAAAGCTAGTGGAGGTGATGGAATTCCAGTTGAGCTATTTCAAATCCTGAAAGATGATGGTGTGAAAGTGTTGCACTCAATATGCCAGCAAATTTGGAAAACTCAGCAGTGGCCACAGGACTGGAAAATATCAGTTTTCATTCCAATCCCAAAGAATGCTCAAACTACTGCACAATTGCACTCATCTCACATGATAGTAAAGTAATGCTCAAAATTCTCCAAGCCAAGCTTCAGCAATACATGAACCGTGAAATTCCAGGTGTTCAAGCTGGTTTTAGAAAGGGCAGAGGAACCAGAGATCAAATCGCCAACATCTGCTGGATCATTGAAAAAGCAAGAGAGTTCCAGGAAAACATCTATTTCTGCTTTATTGACTATGCAAAAGCCTTTGACTGTGTGGATCACAATAAACTGTGGAAAATTCTGAAAGAGATGGGAATACCAGACCACCTGGCCTGCCTCTTGAGAAACCTATATGCAGGTCAGGAAGCAACAGTTAGAACTGGACATGGAACAACAGACTGGTTCCAAATAGGAAAAGGAGTACCTCAATGCTGTATATTGTCACCCTGCTTATTTAACTTATATGCAGAGTACATTCTGAAAAATGCTGGGCTGGAAGAAGCACAAGCTGGAATCAAGACTGCTGGGAGAAATATCAATAACCTCAGATATGCAGATGATACCACCCTTATGGCAGAAAGTGAAGAACTAAAGAGCCTCTTGATGAAAGTGAAAGAGGAGAGTGAAAACATTGGCTTAAAGCTCAACATTCAGAAAACTAAGATCATGGCATCTGGTCCCATCACTTCATGGCAAATAGATGGGGAGACAGTGGAAGCAGTGGCTGACTTTATTTTTTTGGGCTCCAAAATCACTGCAGATGGTGACTGCAGTCATGAAATTAAAAGACACTTACTCCTTTGAAGGAAAGTTATAACCAACCTAGATAGCATATTAAAAAGCAGAGACATTACTTTGCCAACAAAGGTCCATCTGGTCAAGGCTATAGGTTTTCCAGTGGTCATGTATGGATGTGAGAGTTTGACTGTGAAGAAAGCTGAGCACTGAAGAATTGATGCTTTTGAACTGTGGTGTTGGAGAATGCTCTTGAGAGCCCCCTGGACTTCAATGAGATGCAACCAGTCCATCCTAAAGGAGATCAGTACTGGGTGTTCATTGGAGGGACTGATGTTGAAGCTGAAACTCCAATACTTTGGCCACTTCATGTGAACAGTCGACTCATTGGAAAAGACCCTGATGCTGGGAGGGATTGTGGGCAGGAGAAGGGGACGATAGAGAATGAGATGACTGGATGGTATCACCGACTTGATGGACATGAGTTTGAGTAAACTCTGGGAGTTGGTGATGGACAGGGAGGCCTGGTGTGCTGTGATTCAGGGGGTAGCAAAGAGTTAGACACAACTGAGTGCCTGAACTAAAGGAAATATTTCATGCAAATATGGGCACAATAAAGGAAAGATATGGACCTAACAGAAGCATAAGATATTAAGAGGTGGCAAGAATACACAGAAGAAGTATACAAAAAGTATCTTCATGACCCAGATCACCATGATGGTGTGATCACACACCTAGACTGGATATCCTTGGATGCAAAGTCAAGTGGGCCTTAGGAAGTATCAATACGAACAAAGCTAGTGGAGGTAATGGAATTCCAGTTGAATTATTTCAAATCCTAAAAGATGATGCTGTGTAAGTCCTGCACTTAATATGCCAGCACCTTTGGAAAACGCAGCAGTGGCCACAGGACTGGAAAAGGTCAGTTTTCATTCCAATCCTTAAGAAAGTCATTGTGAAAGAATGCTCAAACTACTGCACAATTGGGCTCATCTCACACGACAGCAGAGTAATGCTCAAAATTCTCCAATCAAGGCTTCAGTTGTATGTGAACTGTGAACTTCCAGATGTTCAAGCTGGTTTTAGAAAAGGCAGAACCAGAGATCAAATTGCCAACATCCACTGGATCATCAAAAAAGCAAGAATTCCAGAAAAACCTCTACTTCTGCTTTATTGATTACACCAATGCATTTGACTGTGTGGATCAAAGCAAACTGTGGAAAATTCTGAAAAAGATGAGAACACCAGACCACCTGACCTGCCTCCTGAGCAACCTGTATGCAGGTCTAGAACAACAGTTAGAACTGGACGTGGAACAACAGACTGTTTCCAAATTGGGAAAGGAGTACACCAAGGCTGTATATTGTCATCATGCTTATTTAACTTATATGCAGAGTACATCAGGTGAAATGCCAGGATGGATGAAGCACTATCTGGAAACAAGACTGCCAGGAGAAATAACAGCAACCTCAGATATGGCGATGACACCACCCTTATGCCAGAATGCACAAAGGAACCAAAGAACCTTTTGATGAAAGTAAAATAGTTGGCTTACAATTCAACATTCAGAAAACTTAGATCATGGCATCTGGTCCCATCACTTCATGGCAAATAGATGGGGAAACAGTGGAAGCAGTGACAGGCTATTTTTGGGGGGGCTTCAAAATCACTGCGAATGGTGACTGTGGCCATGAAATTAAAAGACACTTGCTCCTTGGAAGAAAATTTATGTCCAACCTAGACAGCATATTAAAAAGCAGAGATATTACTTTGCCAAGAAATGTCCACCTAGTCAAAGCCATGATTTTTCCAGTAGTCATGTATGGATAAGAGAGTTGGACTATAAAGAAAGCTGAGCACCAAAGAATTGATGCTTTTGAACTGTGGTGCTGGAGAAAACTCTTGAGAGTACCTTGGACTGCAAGGAGGTCCAACCAGTCCATCCCAAAGGAAATCGGTCATCACTATTCATCAGAAAGACTGATGCTGAAGCTGAAACTCCAATACTTTGGCCAACTTATGGGAAGAACTGACTCATTTGAAAAGATCCTGATGCTGGGAAAGATTGAAGGCAGAATGAGAAGGGGCTAACAGAGGATGAGATGGTTGGATGGCATCACTGACTTGATGGACATGAGTTTGGGTAAACTCCATGTGTTGGTGATGGACATGGATGACTGGCATGCTACAGTCCACAGGATTGCAGAGTCCAACACAACTGATTGACTGAACTGAACTGAAGAGTAACCACAATGAAAATAACACATAAATCAGGACTATTACTGAGAAGTATTATTTATTAATCTACTTAGATTAATTATATGAGTCATACTAGTTTGAAAATTCTACAACTATATGAAGTTTTATGTTTCCAAAACTTTGTAAATTTAACCTTGTATGCATCTTCAATAATCTATTAGAATTTTAAAACCTTGCCTTTGTTTTTCTTTTTTTGGTGCTAAGTTTCTATTATTTTGATGTAAAATATTTTCACAAGTCTGTGCCATTCTAGACCTTCCAACAAAATTGGGATAATTGTTTCTCAATAATGAACCAATACCCTCTTATTGAGTTTTATTTTACTCAAAACAAAAGATTCCCTTCAGGGATATCCTAATTCATGTGGATATTTGAAACTGAGTTTAAAACCCACTGAGTCTGTATAAATCAAAGAAGTGACATGGAATACTAGAAAAGGTAGGAAATTCATTGTCTTAAGGTTTGCATTCTGTTTCAGTGTAAGTCACTTATTAGCATTGTAACTTGGGATACTGTTTTAATTCACTGGAGCCTTGTTTTTTCATCTATAAAAGATTAAATTTAACATCCACAAAATTGCTTTAAATTTGTATGCAAATTCAAAATATAAGTAATGAAATACTGAACTAACCATATTACCTATAAATCAGGATTTTGTTTAAAATGCTATTTAAATGCCTCCAAATTTTTCATCTCCTTAGAGATAAAAGTCAGTGTAAATCTTACACTGGTTACTTAAGAAGTATCAATAGGGATGAATTAGGATGTCAATTAGGAAATTTTGAAGCCTGCTTGACAGCACACTTTTATGAATCTAGAAAAAAGGGAGTCACCCTTCTTTTACTTAAACTGATGACTGATTATTTAGTATGGAAATCTGACTGACAAGAGGACTAGGCCATTCAAATTGGCAGAGTGAACTCTTGAGAGATAAGACTTAGAACTTAGGGCTTGATGGGGTTACTAGAAAAACAGATATGGCAATCCTCAAAGTTACTAGCAATTTCAGTTGATTTTTCTGCTTGAAAGGCTCTCGCTGATGACCACAAATCAATTACAGTTAACTTATTTTTCCCCACTGTTCAAAGATTAGACTTGAACAGCAAGGGTCTTGTTTCTATGAACAGAGGGTATGACGAACAATTGGGAAAATTACTCTCTCAGTAGGGAGCATTGGTAAATTGAAATAGTTACAGGGGGGAAAAAGCCTTCAAAAAAACTTAGGGAAAATTCTGGACACTTTATTTCAAGAAATATCTAAGCATTTCTTTAGAAAATTTGTGAAGATATACTCAGTATATAAATCAATCTCAAATTCCATCTTTACCAGTATCTATATATCTGAATGTATTAAGCATAAGAGAGCCACATTTTTAGAAAAACATATGCACTGCAAGAAAATGGCTTGTTTGCCAAAATATTTCTAAAATAATATAGTCATGGCATGGCACATTTAGAATTTTAAAAAAGAGTACTTTCAGATATCTGATAACATGGTATTATTAGCTAGAGGTCATAAAGTGAAATATTTGGTATTTTATTCATTTATTCCTATGTTTAGAGATTTTAAAAAATTAAATATTCAGAATTATGCTGAGATCTTAATTCAAAGTACACACGTGTACATAGTAGAATGTGGGTGCAGATTTGGAGGAAAGAGAATTAAAGTAAGAAGATTAAGCAGAGTATTCCTCTTATTCAATATTTCCTATGTGATGGTCATTTTACATTTCCAAATCTCAGTTATCTATAAGATAGATATGCAGACAATTGTTTTCCAATAGAATCACCACATTGCAATAGTAGTGTAAGGTCATTGCTAACTAGAAAAATACACCAGAAATACGAATTTTCAAAGGTTATATATTTTACACAAGCATTTATGGAACTGTTAATACACTGTTGTTGTTCAGTTGCTCAGTCATGTCCAGTCCTCAGCAACACCATGGACTGCAGCGCTTCAGGCTTCTATGTCCTTCACCATCTCCCAGAGTTTGCACAAACTCAAGTCCATTGATTCAGTGGTGCATCCAACCATCTTGTCCTCTGTCACCCCCTTCTTTGCCTGTCTTCAATCTTTCCCAGAATCAGGGTCATTTCCAATGAATCAACTGTTCATATAATGTGTCCAACATATTGGAGCTTCAGTTTCAGCATCAGTCCTTCCAATGAATATTCATGATTGACATCCTTTAAGATTGACTCATTTGCTCTCCTTGCTGTCCAAGTGATCCTCAACAGTCTTCTCCAACACCACAGTTCAAAAGCATCAGTTCTTTGGTGCTCACCCTTCTTTATGGCCCAACTCTCACATTCATACATGACTACTGAAAAAACCATAGCTTTGACTAGATGGACTTTTGTTGGCAAAATAATGTCTCTGCTTTTTAATATGCTGTCTAGGTTTCTCATAGCTTTTCTTCCAAAGAGCAGGCACCTTTTAATTTCATGGCTGAAGTCACCATCCACAGTGATTTCAGAGCCCCAGAAAATAAAGTTTGTCACTGTTTCCACTGTTTCCCCATCTATTTGCCATGAAGTTATGGGACCAGATGCCATGATCTTAGTTTTCTGAATGTTGAGTTTTAAGCCAGCTTTTTCACTCTCCTCTTTCTTCTTCATCATGAGGCTCTTTAGTTTCTTTTCACTTTCTGCCATAAGGGTGATGTCATCTGCATATCTGAAGTTATTGATATTTCTCCCAGCAATCTTTATTCTAGCCTGTGCTTCATTCAGCATGGCATATTACATGATGTATTCTGTATATAAGTTAAATAAGCAGGGTGACCGTGTACAGCCTTGACATACTTCTTTCCCATATTGGAACTAGTCTGTTGTTCCATATCTTGTAATAACTGTGGCATCTTTATCTGCATACAGGTTTCTCAGGGGCAGTTAAGCTGGTCTGGTAGTCCCATCTCTTTAAAAATTTTCCACAGTTTGTTGTGATCCACACAAAGGCTTCAGTGTACTCAATGAAAGAGAACTAGATGTTTTTCTGGAATGGCCTTGTTGTATGATCCAACTGCTGCTGCTGCTAAGTCGTGCTGCTTCAGTTGTGTCCAACTCTGTGTGACCCCATAGACAGCAGCCCACCAGGCTCCACCATCCCTGGGATTCTCCAGGCAAGAACATTGGAGTGGGTTGCCATTTCCTTCTCCAATGCATGAAAGTGAAAAGTGAAAGTGAAGTCGCTCAGTGGTGTCTGACTTTTCGTGACCCCATGGACTGCGGCCCACCAGGCTCCTCCATCCATGGGTTTCCCAGGCAAGAGTACTGGACTCGGGTGTCATTGCCTTCTCCGTACGATCCAACAGATGCTGGCAATTTGATATCTGGTTCCTCTGCCTTTTCTAAATCCAGGTGTTCATTTGGAAGTTCTTGGTTCATGTACTGTTGAAGCCTAGCTTGAAGGATTTTGAGCATGACCTTGCTTGCACATGAAATGAGTGCAGTAGTTTAAACATTCTTTGGCATTGTCCTTTTTTGAGATTGGAATGAACACTGACCTCTTCCAGTCCTGTGGCCACTGCTGAGTTTTCCAAATTTGCTGCCATATTGAGTGCAGCACTATAACAGGATCATCATTTAGGATTTGAAATAGCTCAGCTGGAATTGCATCACATCTCCTAACTTTGTTCATATGATGCTTCCTAAGGGCCACATGGCTTTGCATTCCAGGATGTCTGTCCCTCGATGAGTGATCATTGTAGTTATCCAGGTCATTATGCTTTTTTTAGTATAGTTCTGGGTATTCTTATCATCTTTCTTAATATCTTCTGGTTCTATTAGGTTCATATGATTTCTGTCCTTTATTGTGCCCATCTTTACATGAAATGGTCCCTTGGTATCTCTAACTTTCTTGAAGAGATCTCTAGTATTTCCCATTGTATTGTTTTCCTCTATTTCTTTGTATTTTCACTTAGGAAGGTTTTCTTATCTCTCCTTATGTTCTTTGGAACTCTGCATTCAGATGGATGCATCTTTCCTTTTCTACTTTGCCTATTCTCTTCTTTTCTCAGTTATTTATATGGCCTATTCAGACAACCAGTTTGCCTTTTTGCATTTCTTTTTCTTATACATAGTTCTCTTTTTTATCTAGGTATGATAATTCATGATTGGAATTTTCAGGCTCTTGCCTTCATTACTGTATGTTTTTCTGATAATTTCATCAGTCATTATACCCTATTAGAACAATCTGATATTCAGGAAAAGAGTCAGAATTTATAAGCAGTTATATAACTTTAGTAACTATAGTAACAGTAGTAACAAACTTCATATGAGGCTTGAGAATAGCCAAAAGTGTTCATATAGTCTATATTTAAACAATAAATATGTAACATTATGACCATTACTATAATGAAAAGAGATGCATTTTCATTTTCTCATGTTGGTTGACAAAATACAATCTTGAAAAATCTGCTGCTAAGGGAATGAAAATGAAGAATATCATTTGTATAAACACTTTAAAAATACTCTTTGATATGTTAACTGGGACAAAAGGAAAAATTGTATTTCAAATAAGTTTATTTTAATTGTTTAAAACATGTTTTTTACCATAAATAGTATCTTCAGGAAATATGTGAAGAGAACTGCTAATGCTTTTTGTCATATATTGGTTTCCACATAAACAACATTTAGATATTTAGTTGTGTCTAGATATATATGAGCTACAGTCCATGAGTTCACAAAGAGTAGGACATGACTGAAGTGATTTAGAGAATAAGCACGCAAGCAGATATATTTTGGTATTGCATCTTTTTTTTAATGACTGGGGAGATAAAAGAAATGCAAGCATAGACATTTTATTTTTATCTTAAAATATTCCCATAAGTAATAAGATAGCACTTCAAGTTTCACAAAAGTAAAAATGAGAGAAAAGTTGCTCTCAAAATTGATAATTACTCCTCTGCTGCTAAGTTATAATTTCAATTGACAATTTTTAGTAGACAACTGATAACAATATTATCTCAGCAAATGCATCTGTAGTATGCAATTTGAAGGATTTGTTTTTATAACAGTTATTGTTAGCAGAAAAAGAAAAAAAACACTAAGTAATTATATTAATGGATTGAATCCACCCTGCCTTACATCCTCCTCACTATTAACCTTCATATTCCAAAAGTCTTCTCTGTTGTAAGAAGGTAACATGGTTCATAACTGAGTATCACATCTATACTAAATTGGTTTAAAAAACTGTTAAAAACAATTTTAATATTTTAATTTTTCATTCATTATTACAGGATACTTAAATTATGAAAACAGGTATCGATGATAGACTTAAAAATAGAGATGAATACACTGTTTCTCAGTATTTTTTCTCCTATTCTAACAAAAATTTTTGGCCAGGAAATATGGCCAGAGTGGCTCTGACTTATAGGTAAAACTAAAAAACATGTAGCTAAATATATGGGTTTGTGACATTCTGTAGAAATAATATATAATATTATATATTTGATTGATTATAACCTACTTGTATAAGGTCCTTTCCCTGATGTAATCCACTTGTAAAGCAACGTTGAAATTTGTAGTTTTAAGATATGACTGATATTTGGGAGACTTATAGAATCAGTATTTAACTTATAATCACAGTTTCTTTGAGGTAGATGATACAAGATATTTTAAAATATTTCATATAATCTATTGTAACATTATTGACTCTGATTCTAATAAAAATGTAATTTTAAAAGGTGTTAATGTATTTCTCAGTGCTTTTGGATAAATTACTTTTATATTTAAGATACTGCCATTTAAGATCACAATAGAAAATAATCCAAGTAAGTAAAGTCGTTTAGAGGTTAAAGGTCTTAGTTATAACAATAAGAAAATTAGTTGCACCTGATAGACTTATTCAACATGCTTGACAGTTGCTATTAAACATTCAAGACCCTGGTATTTTGATAACAAGGAATAATATGAACAATGGGCAGTATTCTGTTCGAATGTCAAGGGTGAAGATGGTTAATTAAGCTGTCCAGGTATCTACAGAGCAGATGAAGTGAAATCAAAATGAATAGGTGCAAACAATAAAACATATTCTAGGGAGAAGTTCATATAATTACTCTTCATAAATGCAGGCCAAGAGTACCATTAGCCAATATTCCTTTGGGGAATAATGTTAGAAAAATTACACCAAAAATGTTTAAAAAGCAGATATCTATTCATTAAATCCATAGCCAAGACCTCAAGGAACATTTATTGATGATTTCAAAATGAATAAGAAGGAATCTGTGATAATAATGTTAAAGATAAAAGAGTGAAATCTTAAGAACTTATTTTCCAATGCAGAAACCATTTAAGTATCACTTATTTAAGCATCACTAATTTCAAAGTAAGGGTTCAAGAAACTCATCATTAACAAAGAGAATATATACAGAGCATTTTATTTAAAACAAATAGTAACAGCACAAACTCATAAGAGGTTTAGAATTCAGGGCAAATAAATTATTAGGAAATGGAATTAACTATCATAACATAATGTGTGTAGAATTAATATACACTTTTTAATAGCTCTTTAGAGTTGGAGTCTATAGATAGAAAAACCTGAGAACAAGGAAAATAAACTATTTACCTAAAATCACAGTTAGTCAATTATGGAACAAAGACAAAAATCCATATTAGAAATTCATTAAAGAAAATTAACAGTTATTGAGTACCTTATGAAAGAAAGGTGGTAGGGACTTGGGACAGAAAAATGACTAAGATAAAAGAAAAAGCCTCAAGAGTTACTTTGGCAAGTAACATCCAACAAAGTATCATAAAATGATATATGAATGGACTTCCACTTCTGAAAAGACAGGATATACCAAAATTTTCCTGTTCCTCACATAAAGTACAACATAAAACTCTAAGTTACATCATACACACACATACACATGACTGGAAAGTGGAAAATGAACAAATATAGAATAAGTAGCAAATTTAAAACACAAAGAAAAGCATGTCTTTTTGTATTCCCTTCATTTTTGTTTGTTTCATTTATTACAGACATTGTACTGAAAAAGCCAGGAACAGATAAATGTCAATGAGCACAAACTCAAAAAAAAAAACACGACAAAGTCTGCTGACTCAAGTCAAAGGACCTATACAGGAGATCCTAGCAATGAGACAGTATCTCATTATGGCCCTGATTTGCATTTCCCTGATGACTAGTAATGTTGAGCAACTTTTCATATGTTTGTTGGTAAGTTATATATCTCCAGAAAAATTTCTATATCAGCTCTTTGCTCATTTTTCAACTAGGCCCTTTTGTTGTTCTTGTTCAACAGTAGGAGTTCTTTATATACTGTGGATTTAAAACTCAAAGTATGATTTGCAAATATTTTCTCCCATTTCATTGGTTGCTTCTTCACTCTGTTGGTTATGTCCTTTATTGCACAGAAGTTTTTAAGTTTGATGTACTCCCACATTTGTCTACTTTTTCTTTCACTGGCTGTGTTTCTGGTGTTAATAACCAAGAAATCATCCTAGGTTTAATCCTAAGTATTTTCTTCTTTTTGATATGATTGTAATGGAGATTGTTTTGTTAATCTTTTTTTTAGATTATTTCTAATGTATAGAAGCAGAACTGATTTTTGTGTATTGATTTTATATCACACAGCTTCACTGAATTTGCTTATTTGTTCCACCAGTTTTGAGTGGGATCTTTAGGGTTTTCTAAGATCATGTCATCTTTGGGTAGAGAATAATTTATCTGTTGCCATTTTAGATGTCTTTCATTTCTTATTTTTCCTAATTGCTCTAACTAGGACTTCAATACTATATAATGAGGTAATGAAAGTGGTCATTCTCAGAAAGATAGTTTTCAGGATTTCACCACTGAATTTGATGCTAGTTATGGGCTTGTTTTGGTGACTTAAAAAACATATTGTATTGTTGAGAAGTGTGAATCAATTATACATATATTAACTCTTATTTAGATTCTTCTTCCCTGTAGACCATTACAAAGTACTGAGTGGAGTTCCTTGTGCTGTACAATAGGTTCTTAGCTATCTATTTTATATCTGGTAATGTGTCTATGTCAATCCCAGACTCCTAATTTGTCCCTCCCTGTCATTACCCCCTGGTAACCATAAGCTTGTTTTCTACATCTCTGATTCTATTCCTGTTTGATAAATAAGTGAATCTGTACCTTTTCTTAAGATGTCACATATAAGCAATATATGCTTGTCTTTCTCTGACTTACTTCATTCAGTGTAACAATCTCTAGGTCTATCCATATTCCTGCAAATGTCACTTTCTGTTCCTTTTATGGCTGAGTAACATTCCATTGTACAGAAGATAGGTACAAGATGGCACAGTAGACATGTGCTCATCTCCTTCGTGAGAGCACTGAAGTCGCAGTTGGAACCCACCGAAAAGGATACCCCACACCCAAATATAAAGGAGAAGCTGCAGCAAGACTTTTAATTGAGGTATATAATTTAAAAGTTAAAAGCACTTTGAATGTATAATCTCACTCCCTGCTTTGTACTATTTTTGATAAGAAATTTGCAGATAATCTTACGAGAATTCCCTTCTATGTGACAAGTTTTTCTCTCTTGCTGCTGTCAAGATTTTCTCTTTGCTTTCGGTTTTTTGCCAGTTTGGTTACAGTGGGTCTCAGTGTGGGCTTCTTTAAGTTTATACTGGCTGGGATTCTTTAATGGTCTTGAATGTGTGTGTCTACTTCCTTCTGAGTTTTGGGATATCTTTGACCAATATTTCTTCAAATTTTCTTTCAGTGTCTCTTTCTCCTGCTTTTCCATCTTGAATTTCCATAATGCTTATATTAATCTTCATAATAAGGTTCCACAAGTCCTTTTGGGTTTCTTCACTTTAATTCTTTTACTCCTTCTAATTCTATAATTTCAAATTACCTATCTTTGAGATCACTTGTATTTACCTTCTGCTTGATTATGTCTGCTATTGCAAAACTCCAGTGAATTTTTCAATTCTGTTATTGTATTTTTTCAGCTCTAGAATTCTCTTTGGTTCTTTTTATAGTTTCAATTTCTTTGTTGATGTTTTCATTACGTTCATGCCTAAGTTTTCAGATTTTATCTGAAATTTTTAAATTTTATTAAGATTTTATTTATGCTCTCTAGTCTCTTGATAAAGGTGAAAGAAGAGAGTGAAAAAGTTGGCTTAGAACTCAACATTCAGAAAACTAATGATCATGGCATCTGGTCCCATCATTTCATGGCAAATAGATGGGGAAACAATGGAAACAGTGACAGACTATTTCAGGGGGGATCCAAAATCACTGCAGATGGTGACTGCAGCCATGAAATTAAAAGACACTTGCTCCTTGGAAGAAAAGTTATGACCAACCTAGACAGCATATCAAAAAGCAGAGACATTACTTTGCCAACAAATGGTTGTCTAGTCAAAGCTATGGTTTTTCCAATAGTCATATATGGATGTGAGAGTTGAACTGTAAAGAAAGCTGAGTGCCAAAGAATTGATGTTTCTGAATTGTGGTGTTGGAGGAGACTCTTGAGAGTCCCTTAGACAGCAAGGAGATCCAACCAGTCCTTCCTAAAGGAAATCAGTTCTGTATATTCATTGGAAGGACTGATGCTGATGCTGAAGCTCTAATACTTTGGCCACCTGATGTGAAGAACTGACTCATTTGTACAGACCCTGATGCTGGGAAAGATTGAAGGTGGGAGGAGAAGGGGCTGACAGAAGATGAGATGGTTGGATGGCATCTCATGGGACCGACTCAATGGATATGAGTTTCAGTAAGCTCTGGGATGGACAGGGAAGCCTGGTGTACTGGAGTCCGTGGGGTCACAAATAATCAGACACGACTGAGTGACTGAACTGAACTGAGTGCCACACTGAGCATCTTCAACATGAATATTTTTTTAAATTCTTTATCACATAAATCATAGATGCTAAATTTCTTTAGGTCTAGTTTTTGCAGATTGTTGTTTTGCATGGGCTATGATTTCTTGTTTTCTTCTGTGCCTTGTTATATTTGTGGTGATTTGTGCATTTGAAAAAAAGACACCTCTCCCAAGCTTTACAGGCTGTCTTCATATAAAGAAAGAACTTCACCAACCATTTCATCTTGAGATTCTGATAGCTTCTCAAACATTTTGTTCAGATGTATCTTTTCTGGGCTTGTTTGTAACTTCCCAATTAGAGAAATTTGCCAGTTTTTTTTTTTTTTTCTTTTTTCCTTTCCCCCACATGCTTGGCATCTCTTGCTCTAACTATCAAGGTCTCTGGGCTGGGCTGCAAAAAGCCACCCAGGTACATTTTTTGTTGTTGTTGTTGTTCTCAGCAGCCCCCAGGCATTTAAAATATGTCAGTTCCCTGTCAGTGCTCTGAGTTGGGCAAGACAGAACCCAATCCTTCTTGAGACTCCCAGATAGGCTGGAATGTGTGATATATATTCTATACAATGTTTCCCAAGGGAGAAGCTACAAGCTGGATACTTTCTCCTGATTGTTTTAAGCTTTGCCAGTGTGGAGGAAGGACTGACATGGGTGAAATGGATCACCTTTATTTATCCACTTAATTGTGGATGTTCTTGGCTTTGAGCTTACCTGGGGCATTGTTATTTCTTAAAGTTTTCTATAATTCTTATAATTGCTTTTTGGATCATATATTATTGATTCAGCATGGAGAAATGAGGTCTGGGTCTTCCTGTCCTACCACTTTCCACTTACAATTGACTTGATAAATGTGCAAAATTAACTCAAGGCGGGGGGAAGATAAGATTTTAACAAATGTTGCTGGAGAACCTAAACAGAAGTCTCACACACATATATAAATAGATTACTGTTATGAACTGAATGCTTTTGTTCCTCCAGATTTCATTTTTAAAATCCCACCCCTGAATGCGATAGTATTAGGAAGTAGCACGTTTGAGGATAGTTGGATTAGATGAGGTCACAAACTCAGATCTCTAATGAATGTGATTAGTGCCTTAATAACAGTCATGAGAAAACTTCTGGCCCTCTGCTCTCTGCCATGTGAGGATATAAGGGAAAATGAGTAGTCGGTAGAAGAGCCTTCACCAGAACTAGACATTGCTGTTTCCTGATCTTGGATTTCCAGACTCCAGGACTGTGAGAAATAATTTCTGTTGTTTATAAACCACCCACTTTATGGCATTTCTGATACAGCAGCTCAAACAGATGGAGACAATCATGTAATTACATAGAATGTAAAACTAAAACTTTGATAAAAATTATAGGAGAAAATTTCCCTTATCTAGGACTAAGCTAAGAATTCTTAGATACAAACCAAAAATGTAATCAACAAAAGAAAAGTTTGATAATTTAGGCTTTCTCAAAATCAAAGAAAAAGGTTTTGCTCTGTGAAAGACCCTTTAAAGAGGAGAAAAATACAAGCGTCTTTTGACTGAAAACTGGACATTAGATATTAAGCGTTGTTGTGGTTCTAGGCTCTATTTTGTGCTCTCTGTGGTTTCCTTGCTCTTAGGGAAGTTACTCTTCGATTCTCAGTTGATCTACCAGCCTCAGGATCTGTCTTCTGACATCTCCAACCGGGAAGATTTCTATTGACAATGGCCCAGCTGTTGCACAATTGGGAAATGCGCTCATATGAAATACAAGATGAAGCAACAAAACCCAGATTTTACCCCATGCAACTGTATATTTAAAAAGCACAGTCCTCGTTTCCTTCTAGCTAAAATTTGCTGTTCCTCCTGCTGTCGTTCCCATGATTCTGAAGTTCAGATACCAGCCAGGAATATGGTCAGACTTACACACGGATTTTGGATCTTACTCTTTTTGCCATTCTCTAGCTGCCACAATTTGTCCTTTCACTTCTCAGTTATTCTTCTGGCACTAACCTCTGTTTACTGGTATCTTCAGTGGATAAAAATGAAGTTTTCTCTGCTTATTGTTTTAACAGCCTTGGGGGTTGGGGAGAGCACTCAGGCCAGAGAACCAGAGACTTACAATTCTCCTCCCTTGAGTTGCAGTACTTTAAAGAATAAGCTCTCTGGTAACTATTTCTCTTTTGACTCCGTGATTTTTATCTTTTTAAAGTTTATATGTGGAAGGAGTCAAACTATCAATGTTCCTAGAAGTTCTGCAGGTATAAATTTTTATGCCAAGAATTTTTTTAAATCCTCATTTTTATTGATTCAGCAAATATTAGAATATATTTTGCTTAGTAGTCTTCTGGACATGAGAGGTAAAAAATAATTATGTCCTAAAATAAGTTGTTAAAATTTACTGATAAAAATAAGAAGAATTTGCACATTATATGAAACCTAGTACAGTGCATTTTTAGGTCCCTGTCTGGAAGAGATGCACTGCAAGTAAAAGGACATTAGAGCTTCCTTACAGCTGTAATGTGGAGGTGTTCATTTATCTCCCTGTGTTCCTGTGAGGAAGGGTCTGAAAATGTTAACTTATGCCTGTTTTTACTGGCACCTCAAGATCTACAAAGAAAACTGCTATATTAAAGTAAGCATGTAAATAGGAGAAGATAAGGAAATAAAACATTTAGACACTCTTTTCTTTTTTTTTTCCTTTTTTTTTTTTCATTTATTTTTATTAGTTGGAGGCTAATTACTTTACAATATTGTAGTGGTTTTTGTCATACATTGACATGAATCAGCCATGGATGGGGAATACATGTAGACACTGTTTTCTAATGCTGCCTCCCTTTCACCACTATCTCTTTCCCAAGTCTATTGGCAATTTTTTCACAGGTGCCCCAGTCCTCTTCACACAATAAATTTGCTGAACTTGTACTGCTAGTATCTTCTGAAAGTTATAAAAATGCATGTATCATGTTTTTATGTTCAGGATGTGCAACTGACTGATGACCCTAGCTAATGCACTTTAATAACTATCACTGTGTTTACACAAAAGCCATACTTCCCGTGGCCAACTTTTAGCCAATGACTGAGCACAGAAGAGATACTAAGGCCCGCCCATTCCTAGGATACGGAACTTTGCTGATGGGCAGCTTTGATTTGAAGACTCTCTAATGATTTTGCTCACAGATCAAATACCTACACTGCAGGCTAAGTACCTCCGCCTCCTTTCTTCATTTCCTCCTCCTTTCTTCTCCTTCATATAGAGTCAAGCCTGAATCATAATTTAATGGCTCTTAAAATCTGACCTGGATTCCACCCTATTGTCTCGAATACTTACCTTGCACACCTAAGCCTATCTTGGTATCTACTTCTTAAAAGATTCAAAGTAATGTAGATCTTAATCTATACCAGCCACCATGGAAAAATTCACCAGATAAGGTATATTTTTAATGTTATTATTTTTTTTCTTTCTCATTCCCCACATATAGGGAAAAACAAACAAACCAAAAAAAGGTAGAATATAGAGGGAAGAATTGATGGAGTGACAACAAGAGAAAACATTTTAAATTTTGTTTGTATTTCCAAAATACTGACAGTAAAATTCTCAAAGTGATGTGTATTTGTTTAATTTTAGAAAAACATTAGGGAAATTATGAGGAAAAAAAATCTCAGTTTTTCAGTGAATGAAATTTTTAGGAAGTCGACCAGTTCCTGAATTTAAATAATAAAATAGAGAGATTCTTGGGACATTTGCAATGAAATAAGATACACCTTATTACTTTGATCACTCACAATTACATAAATTTTCCTCATATATTTATTTTAGGAAATAGTCTTTACTATGTCCTTAGTAACTAGTCAAAATTAAACTACCATCCGAAACCGACATGACTATGAATGCTGATAAAAGCATCACACATAAGTTCTGTTTCTGTTTGGTTAAAAATATGATCACCCCCAGATTATCCAGATTCCATTAGTATATTTCAAGGGTAAAAATCATTTTAGACAACACAAAATAAACAAGAATATAATAGTAGACCTATATGTACGCAAGGACCGTAATTTTAAACCAATGTCTTGGAATTGAGGCCATTTCTAAATCCAAACTCTTCATGATGTGGCTATCATTTCCTTTTCTAAACTTAGGTTCTGTCTGAAAGCAGGAAATGTTCAAGAAAATCATAGTACATGAACTATTCCATAAGAACTGATATTATAAAATATTAAATGATACATAAATGTAATTTTTGCTGAAAAAATTGAACTAAAACCTTGTTTAATTATATTATCTTAACTATATAAAATATTAAAATGGTCCTAATCACTGCTGACGAGATTAAGAAATTCTTCCTATTTTCAGAGTATAGATTTTTCATCTCCTTGGTTAAATTTCTTCTTAGGTATTTTATTCTTTAGATGTGATTTTAAAAGTGATTTTTAAACTTTCTGTTTGTGATAGTTCATTATTTGTATATTGAAAATCAATAGGTTTCTCAATTAATTTTGTATCCTGAAACTTTGCTGAACTCAGTTATTAGTTCTAATAGTTTTTCAGTGGAGATTTTAGGATTTTCTATGTAAAATATCCAGTTTTACTTTTTGCCTTTCAATTTGGATGCCTTTTATTATTTTTTTTTTTCCTTTCTGATTGCTGTGGCTAGGATTTCCACTACTATGTTAAATAGATCTGGCAAGAGTAAGTATGCTTGTCTTGTTCCTAATTTTAAAGGAGAGGTTATTAGCTTTTTGAGTACAATGTTAGCTGTGAATCTGTCATAAATGACCCTTTATATTGAAACATGTTTCCTCTATACCCTCTTTATTGAGAGTTTTTATCAAGAATGAAGGTTGAATTTTGTCAATTTTTTTGTCTATTGAGATGATCATCTGATTTTTATCCTTCATTTCATTAATGTGATGTATCACATTGATTGATTTGTGAGTGTTGAAACATTCTTGTGACCCTATGGTATATGGTCCTTTATATGTATTGTTGTATTCAGTTTCTTAATACTTTGCTGAAGATTTTTGCATCTATATTCAAATATATAGGTCTATAGTTTTCTTTTTTGTAGTATCTTTGTCTGATTTTGGTATCAGGGTAATGGCCTTACAGAATGATTTTAGGAGTGTTTCATCCTCAAGTTTTTTGGAATAGCTTGAGAAGGATCTATATTAGCTCTTCTTTATATGTTTGGTAGAATTCCTGTCTGAAGCTGTCAAGAACTGGATTTTTGTTTGCTGAGCATTTTCTTCTTTATTTCAATTTTACTACAAGTAATTAGTCCTTTAAAATTGTGTTCCTTCTTGATTCATCTCAGCAGGTTATTTGTTTTTAGAAATTTATTTCTCCCAAGTTATCTGATTTGTTGACATAGCTGATCATAGTATTCTCTTATGATTTTTTTAATGCCTATGTGGTATCAGTTGTTATTTCCCTTCTTTCACTTCTTCCTTTGCTTTTTGGATCTTTCCTTTCTTGATGGGACTGAATAAGATGAATTTTACCTATTTTAAAAACTAGTTCTTGGTTTAATTGATCTTTTCTATTATTTTTATTGATCTCTCTTTTATTTATTTCTTCTCTGATCTTAATTATTTCCTGTCTTCTGCTCACTTTGCACTTTGGTCTTTTTTCTACTTCTCTTAAGTAGTATGTTAGATTGTTTACTTAAGTCTTGCTTGCATCTTGAGGAAGGCCAGTGTCCCTGTAACTTTCTCTCTTAAAACTACTTTTGCTGCATCTTAGATTTTTGGAGTATTGTATGTTGATTTTCATTTGTCTTAAGGTGTTTTCTGATTTCCTCTTTGATTTCTGCATTGACCCATTGGTTTTTTAGTAGCATGTTGTTTATTCTCTACCTGCTTGTTCTTTTCCCATTTCTTTCTGTAGTTAATTTCTGGTTTCATACATTTGTCTCAAAAAATGTTTGATATAGTTTCTAATTTCTTAAATTTGTCGATGCTGGCTTTGGGGCCTAGCATGTGCTTTATCCTAGAGAATGTCCTATGGATTTGAAAAAAATGTGTATCCTGCTGATTTTGGTTTTAATATCCTGAAGATATCTGTTAAGTCCAAGGGGTATGCTTTGTCATTTAAGATATTTGCTCATATTTTAAATTGTTTTCCAAGTTTTTAAAAAATTTGTTCCAAAAGTATTTAAAAATTTTAATTAATTGATGAAATGTCATCATTTCCAGGAGTGTTATAGGATGGAATACTAGTGTGCTTGCTGTACTCAGGATTTTTGTAACCCTGTGATCACATTTCCAAGAAAAGAATATAAGTAATCCATGCCATTTATTCAACAGGAAAAAACATTTATATTGTGGGAATGAGAATGGTTGGAACTTTATAAGACAAGTTAATTGTGAATGCATTTTTTCATGTCACCACACTTTTTCTTTCACTCATGAAGAGTGTGAAAACATAGAAGTGTAATGTCTCACAGAACAACAAATCTTTTCTTAAGCCTAAATAGCATTATTCTTTGTTTGAACAGTAGAAAAGGGGCAAAGCAGGTCAGGCCAAAGAAACTTTTATAAAACACAGTCTATATATAATCAGAGGCTGGAAACTATTTAATTATCTTAGGACAATGTATTATTTTATATTTGTCTTGGTGGTAATACACAAATGGTAGTGTGGAAGGCCAATACAAATTCAGATACTTATTACTGGCATTTTACTATATTTCAGTTAACACTGCTGCAATAAGACAAACGTCTTATTTCAGTTTTGTTTTGCTTTTATCTTGTTTTTCTCTACTTATTTTGAAGATATTTTATCTGAGAGCAAAAATATTTTAATATTTGGTCAGATAGTCTTTACTCAAGTACTCCTGGGCAATTTACACTTGGTAGATGCGGATCACTGAGCAAGGAAAAAAAATAGTTAAGGCATTAATAAAAATAATTGGATGAATTTTCTTGAAGTCTTATTCAGCTGTAAATATGACAGCTCAGTTCATTTGGTGCAAACATAGCCTTCAGTGGTGGCTGTATTACAAGGTCTGATTCAGATTGATAACTCAAAGAATGTTAGACAGTTCAACATTTACTTTAGAAATATCAAAAGCAATTAGGTCAAGAGTTTAGCATTTCATTAAAGCATAGTCTATTTGAACTTTTTACACACATAAGAGAAGGATCTGCAATCAGTAGAAATCTATTTTATTAAGCTCTGGAAATTCCTACTGATTTTCTCTGAGAAATAATCAGAAGAAAAAATAGAAAATAAATTATAATTATAAAAACATTTTAGGATACAGTATTTGCTATTCATTTCACCTTTATTTGGTTTACTATGAAGAACTAGAGATAAAATTGGATATAGGAACATATGCTTCTATAACATGAGATGATTATCAATACTAATGTCATTTTTTTACAGCATCCTACTCTGAAATACCTAAAAGAACTTAAATGTTATGTCTTAGAAGATTATAAGAATTGGAAACTTGCCTTCCTACCAACATCTTCAAAAGTACACCTGGGGCAGATTTTCAAGATATGATCATGTCGAAAACCTGAGAGAAACATGCAGAATGCTAGCAGATGGAGCTTCAAAGTCAAAGAAGGCAGAAGGCAAGAAAATAGGGAAGAAATCTAGACTATAGCCATATCAAAGCCAACATCCAAAGTCACTAAAAACTAAAATTTTCCTAGTGGATAAAGCAAAGTTTCTGCAGCATGCATTCATTATCAGTTATATGCATTTTCAACTACAAGTTAGAAGTGGAATTTCTAGATGACTCTACTCCTATGCCTTTGTATACTCTCAAGATGATGCAAGGCACAAGAACCAAGTTATACATGTACAGTGTAATCCTATCCCACAGGGAGATTGACCAGGCTTGAATGACAATGAGCCAGTGTTGCTCTAATATGTCACATAAACTTAGTAGAAAAGATACTGAGCATAGAATTAGATCCAAACACAGCAATCATGGTACAGAGTGCCTTTATCAGGAGATAGATAGTGTTGGAGATACTGGGATGGTAAAACATTCAAGAAGGTTCTTTCTTCAGAAGACTGGAACTATCCTTTCCTGGTGGAGAAAATATTGCCCTTAGCCTTGTGAGCTAGGACAAATGTGGTGTATAATTGTCTGCAACCCTGTGGAATTTCTAAAGAAAGTTTAACTGTTTGTTTTAAAAGAAAGGCAGTCTAATAAGAAATAGATGGAATGGAAGGGAGGACACAGACAAGTTTCAGTCCCACTTACTTTGCAACATTCATTTATATTCTGGTATAAATAACAGGATAAGCAATGCAACCCGGGCTGAACACTTCTGCTAAATATACATGCAAAACATTCACAGGCAGTGTCTAATAAATGAAGAGGGAGATAATTGGGATTAAACAACAAAGAACCATGTTACAGGAATTAAATGATCAGGAAAAAAATGTAGGTAGGCTTTCAAGCCTTATAGTGCACATTATTGAGAAGCTTCATTAAGCAAAATGTAGGGAAAGAAATTTATCTGGGATTGATAAGTTCCTGGCCCTTGAGCAGAGTAAAAACACTGAGGAAACAGTATATTGTCAAATAGCCTGAGGAATTATGATGCTCTAGTCTGTAAATGAACATGGAAATCTTTATTATGGGTACTAGAAAAGAGTTGCTAGAACAGCTTTAGGAGAATATCAATCAAATACTACTGGACCTATCTATGCTAGGACTGAGTAGCAAATATCTTATGTCAGAAGCCTAAGACCCACACATTAGCCTCTTTTTCCCCCACACACAAAGGCATGTGCACCTCACTCTGGGAATAATGTTTTTTTAAATTAAAAAAAAAAAGGCTGTTAGGCAGATATGGAAATCTTCAGAATATAGATCAAGTTTGGAAGATTTTGGCTTTTGGAGTAATTGTGGCTCACTACATGTTTTGGGAAGCAAAATTATATTGGAACATAGCCATGCTCTATTATTGCCTATTGTCTATGGAGGCATTTGTGTTATAATGGCAGAGCTGAATAGTTATGACAGAGACTGCATAGATCCAAAAGTTCTAAACTATTTATTATCTATCCCTTTATAGACAAAGTTTGCCAATTCATGTATAAGATGGTAGGGTCAAGCAGTAGTTTGAGTCCAAAGCTCAAACTGGAAAAAGTCTCATATTCATGTGCTACTTAACCCAAAAGGCAGTGGATCTCTAATATGGGATTCTTGGTCTAGGGATAAGAAGTTGTCAAGGATACTATGGTTTTACTTTCTAATTTTTAATGACTAGGAGAGAATCTCAGCTGCTCTTGACCTACTTGGGGTAGGACAGAAGGAAGTAGATGGGGAGTATCTTACTTTGCACAGCTAAGTTAAGGAGTAATACCCAACCAGCAGGTAATATCTACATCATGGGTAATAAGAACAATGAGGCACATCATTTCGAATCTGCTATCACTAACTACATAACACAATAACTCCAAACATAGTGACTTAAAAATTGCAACCATTAATTTTAATCATGATTCTGTGAACTTGCAAGTTTAACTAGATTAAGCTAGCTCATCCTGCAGCTTTCATTCATGTGTCTGCAGACAACTGAGAGTCAATGGTCTCTCTCCATCTGATGGCTAACAGGGATACATGTTCTTCTACAAGTTAATCCGGGCTTGTTCTTATGCTTATGATCACAGGGCTCCAGGGAGAGAGAACATCTCAAAATTAAGCACTTATAAGTCTTTGTTTCCATCAGCTTGCTGCAGTTTTATGGATCAAAGGTCAGACAAGTGGCCAGACCAAGAATAAATGTGGGTTAGGACCACCCAAAGGTGTGGATTATTGCAACAATTTAGCACATAGTGATTTTCTAATAAGGTACTAAATTTTTTAGACTAGTGAAAGAACTTGTTTTAATGAATACAAGTTAGTGTTATTTATCCACTGAGGAAGATAAGGGGATGGCAGACCCATGCGAGTGCAACATAGTATCATAATCTGATTAACAGGTAGCACCTCATAGCCCAGACAGAAGCCTCTCCCTCACACTGACAAATGATAATGACCAGGAAGGAAGTGCTAAATGTCTCTATGGGGATGGCGGCAGAGGGAAATGTGACAGTATTTTAGCACTGGGAGGCAGAGTTTTCTCTTAAATTTTTTAATCCAAGGTTCTCAGAATTTAGCTAGTTTAGAAACTCTGTTCAGAAACCCTCTTCCAACAATACAAGAGAAGACTCTACACATGGCCATCACTAGATGGTCAATATCAAAATCAGTTGGTTATATTATTTGCAGCCAAAGATGGAGACACTCTATACAATCAGATAAAACAAGACTGGGAACTGACCGTGGTAGATCATGAACGTATTGCAAAATTCAACTTAAATTGAAGTAGGGAAAACCACTAAGCAATTCAGGTATCACTGGATCAAATCCCTTAGATCATACAGTGGAAGTGGCAAAGATTAAAGGTGCTCGATTTGGTAGATAGGCTGCCTGAAGAATGATGGTCCGAGGTTGGTAACATTGTACAGGAGGCAGTGATCAAAACAGTTCTCAGAAGAAGAAATGCAAAAAGGCAAAATGATTGTCTAAAGAGGCCTTACAAATAGTTGAGAAAAGGAGAGAAGTGAAAGGCAAAGAGAAAAGGAAAGATATATCCATCTTAATGCAGAATTCCAAAGAATAGCAAGAAGAGACAAGAAAGCCTTTCTAAGTGATCGTTGCAAAGAAATAGAGGAAAACCATAGAATGAGAAAGATTAGAGATCTGCTCAAGAAAATTAGAGATACTAAGGCAACATTGCATGCAAAGATGGACACAATGAAGGACATAAATGGCATGGACCCAACAGAAGCAGAAGATATTAAGAAAAGGTGGCAAGAATACACAGAAGAACTATACAAAAAAGACCTTCATGACCCAGATAACCACGATTCACCCACCTAGAGCCAGACATCCTGGAGTGTGAAGTCAAGTGGGCCTTAGGGCACATAACTATGAACAAGGCTAGTGGAGATGGATAGAATTCCAGCTGAGCTATTTCAACTCCTAAAAGATGAAGCTGTTAAAGTTCTGCACTCAATATGCCATGAAGTTTGGAAAACTCAGCACGGGACACAGAACTGGAAAGGGTCAGTTTTCATTCCAATCTCAAAGAAGGGAAGTGCCAAAGAATGTTAAAACTACCACACAATTGCAGTCATCTCACATGATAGCAAGGTAATGCTCAAAATTCTTCAAGGTAAGCCTCAACAGTACATGAATTGAGGACTTCCTGATGTACAAGTTGGATTTAGAAAAAGCAAAGGAACCAGAGATCAAATTGCCAGCATCCACTGGATCATAGAAAAAGCAAGGGGATTCCAGAAAAACATCTAATTCTGTTTCACTGAGTATATTAAAGCCTTTGACTGTGTGGATCACAGCAAACTGTGGAAAATTCTTAAAGAGATGGGAATACCAGACCACCTTACCTGCCTCCTGAGCAACCTATATGTGGGTCAAAAAGCAACAGTTAGATCCAGACTTGGAACTTCAGACTGGATCAAAATTGGGGAAGGAGTCAAGGCTGTATATTGTTACCCTGCTTATTTAACTTGTAGGCAAAGTGCATCATGCTAAATGCTGGGTTGGATGAAGCACAAGCTGGAATCAAGATTGCTGAGAGAAATATCAATAAGCTCAAATATGCAGATGATACCTTCTTTTTTTTTTTTTAGATTTTTTTTTTTTTCCCAGTGGGTTTGTCATACATTGATATGAATCAGCCATGGATTTACATGTATTCCCAATCCCGATCCCCCCTCCCACCTCCCTCTCCACCCGATTCCTCTGGGTCTTCCCAGTGCACCAGGCCGGAGCACTTGTCTCATGCATCCCACCTGGGCTGGTGATCTGTTTCACCATAGATAGTATACATGCTGTTCTTTTGAAATATCCCACCCTCACCTTCTCCCACAGAGTTCAAAAGTCTGTTCTGTATTTCTGTGTCTCTTTTTCTGTTTTGCATATAGGGTTATCGTTATCACCTTTCTAAATTCCATATATATGTGTTAGTATGCTGTAATGTTCTTTATCTTTCTGGCTTACTTCACTCTGTATAATGGGCTCCAGCTTCATCCATCTCATTAGGGACTGGTTCAAATGAATTCTTTTTAATGGCTGAGTAATATTCCATGGTGTATATGTACCACAGCTTCCTTATCCATTCATCTGCTGATGGGCATCTAGGTTGCTTCCATGTCCTGGCTATTATAAACAGTGCTGCGATGAACATTGGGGTGCACGTGTCTCTTTCAGATCTGGTTTCCTCAGTGTGTATGCCCAGAAGTGGGATTGCTGGGTCATATGGCAGTTCTATTTCCAGTTTTTTAAGACATCTCCACACTGTTCTCCATAGCGGCTGTACTAGTTTGCATTCCCACCAACAGTGTAAGAGGGTTCCCTTTTCTCCACACCCTCTCCAGCATTTATTGCTTGTAGACTTTTGGATAGCAGCCATCCTGACTGGCGTGTAATGGTACCTCATTGTGGTTTTGATTTGCATTTCTCTAATAATGAGTGATGTTGAGCATCTTTTCATGTGTTTGTTAGCCATCTGTATGTCTTCTTTGGAGAAATGTCTGTTTAGTTCTTTTTGGCCCATTTTTTGATTGGGTCATTTATTTTTCTGGAATTGAGCTGCAGGAGTTGCTTGTATATTTTTGAGATTAATCCTTTGTCTGTTTCTTCATTTGCTATTATTTTCTCCCAATCTGAGGGCTGTCTTTTCACCTTACTTATAGTTTCCTTTGTAGTGCAAAAGCTTTTAAGTTTCATTAGGTCCCATTTGTTTAGTTTTGCTTTTATTTCCAATATTCTGGGAGGTGGGTCATAGAGGATCTTGCTGTGATTTATGTCGGAGAGTGTTTTGCCTATGTTCTCCTCTAGGAGTTTTATAGTTTCTGGTCTTACATTTAGATCTTTAATCCATTTTGAGTTTATTTTTGTGTATGGTGTTAGAAAGTGTTCTAGTTTCATTCTTTTACAAGTGGTTGACCAGGAATCCAGATAGGAAAAGAAGAAGTAAAACTCTCACTGTTTGCAGATGACATGATCCTCTACATAGAAAACCCTAAAGACTCTACCAGAAAATTACTAGAGCTAATCAATAAATATAGTAAAGTTGCAGGATATAAAATTAACACACAGAAATCCCTTGCATTCCTATATACTAACAATGAAAAAACAGAAAGAGAAATTAAGGAAACAATACCATTCACCATTGCAACAAAAAGAATAAAATACTTAGGAGTATATCTACCTAAATAAACAAAAGACCTATACATAGAAAACTATAAAACACTGATGAAAGAAATCAAAGAGGACACAAACAGATGGAGAAACATACCGTGTTCATGGATTGGAAGAATCAATATTGTCAAAATGGCTATTCTACCCAAAGCAGTCTATAGATTCAATGCAATCCCTATCAAGCTACCAACGGTATTTTTCACAGAACTAGACCAAAGAATTTCACAATTTGTATGGAAATACAAAAAACCTCGAATAGCCAAAGTAATCTTGAGAAAGAAGAATGGAACTGGAGGAATCAACCTGCCTGACTTCAGACTCTACTACAAAGCCACAGTCATCAAGACAGTATGGTACTGGCACAAAGACAGAAATATAGATCAATGGAACAGAATAGAAAGCCCAGAGATAAATCCACGAACCTATGGACACCTTATCTTTGACAAAGGAGGCAAGGATATACAATGGAAAAAAGACAACCTCTTTAACAAGTGGTGCTGGGAAAACTGGTCAACCACTTGTAAAAGAATGAAACTAGAACACTTTCTAACACCATACACAAAGATGATACCTTCTTAATGGCAGAAAGTGAACAGGAACTAAAGAGCCTCTTGATGAAGGTGAAAGGGGAGAGTGAAAGTAGTGGCTCCAGCCCCGATACTTTGGCCACCTGATGCAAAGAGCTGACTCACTGCAAAAGGCCCTGATGCTGGGAAAGATTGAGGGTAGGAGGAGAAGGGGGGGACAGAGGACGAGATGGTTGGATGGCATCATTGACTCAATCAACATGAGCTGAAGCGATCTCCAGGAGATGGTGAAGGACAAGAAAGCTTGGCATGTGGCAGTTTCTGGATTCACAAAGAGTAGGACATCCCTGAGCAACTGAACAAGAACAAGGAATACACAATTAATAAAAAAAAAAAATCTGTAAGTATTTACCTGTCACTATTTTTACTTCTTTATTATCATTATCTAGAACCCCACCTTTAGATGTACTGATCTAGTTGTTGTGGAATGGGGTCTGAAAGCCTATGAATGTTTTAAAACACCATGCTGTGTAATTCTAACTTGTAGTCATCTAAATTAATCCTCATCATATTTTATTCAGGAGACACTATTACATTCTCTTTTAAAGATGTGAAAACTGAAGTAGAATGAACTAATTAATATGCCACAGATGCACTAGTTCATTATAAAACATCTTCCATTATAGAACATCTTCCATTATAGAACTGGTACATGTCAGCTTCAGGATTTGAACCTAGGGATCCTGATTCCATATAGCCTTGGCTAATACTTTCTCCTAACTAGAAATGTTTAACTCAAAACTATTTGCTCTTCTGACAGCACTACTTTCTAAAAATAAGTGAACTGAAGTGATGGTCACTTAGTCGTGTCAGGTTCTTTGCAAGTCCATGGACTATAGCCCACCAGGCTCCTCTGTCCATGGAATTCTCCAGGCAAGAATACTGGAGTGGGTTGCCATTCCCTTCTCTAGGGAATCTATATGGCCTAGTGATTGAACCCAGGTCTCCTGCATTGCAGGCAGATTATTTACCATCTGAGTTCTAAATAGTAAGGCCTAGACAGTTTGAACACTGAGTAATATATTTCTGAGTTAAGAGTTGTGTCAATTTCTTCTCTGACCAGGACAGGAACAGGCACTGGAAATTTGGAAATCTGCAGACCATAGCTTTAATCATCTTGTCTTTATGGTAGTACCGCAGAAAGCCTGCTGATAAAATAGCATCCCTTAGTAGCAAATAGGCTTTGGATAACAAAGTGTTGCCTAGTAGGTAGCATAGATTCTAAACAGTTGTGTTTTTTCTCAGAAGGATGACCTTAGGAATTGTAACCCCAAGCTAGACAAAGATTTGGAAAGCATACAGAATTCAGTTGCATATAGTCTTAACATTCATAAGATCATTAAAGGTAAAATGACAAAACAATGAATGAAGTATAAACAGATTATTTAAATACAATTAAGTGTTACAAGAAATAGGGTTGGATTTACATATCCTAATTTGATTTGAGAAGTAATGATGACTCAAATATGGGGATATGACCACATATTTCTTCCTATATTTTAGTCTATGATACGATGAATGTACCACACTCAGCACTCAGCACTTAGTTAGAGTCATGAGAAAAATTGTTTTTATGTTCATAATTAAAAACTATAGTACAGACTGAATCTCTGAACAATAAAAATCTCAGAAGGCCCCCAAAATTTGCTTGAGAAGGCCAACAGTTCTCAGGATCTTACTGTTTTTAAATAAGTCAGTATTATTAACTTCTGGGAGACTTAGAATTTAGTGTAGAAATGGATTTTAAAAAATCTATAATGTTAGTATTGATTGTGTTAAGTTTAGAAATCATGTATATTTTCTACTTAAGTATGAGTGATCTATGTTAAAATCTGACATTTTATCAAACTGATTAATCTTATAATTTCAATTTCAACAAGTGTATTTGAGAAATTAATATAGATTTTTCTAATTTTATATTCATTGTTGTAACAATTAAGATAATTTATAGCTTCATTTACCATATTAAACTTATATGTTATTTAAGTATTCAGGAAGGTTTTATTTGTTAATTAGACAATTGGAGTACTTAAAAAGAAATTGAATATATTAAATTTATGAATGTTTTTTAAACTTTTGGAGGTATTTAATTAACTAGGTTTGTAAATGGGACCAATCACTATTTAAAGACCCATTAAAGTAGGTGGTAAAATTTTACTAGATTTAGAAATATAATTTTCTTATGAAGAACTTAATAGCTTAAGGAAGAACTAGTTCTGGGATTTGCAAATTTAATAAATTGAATACTAGTTTATGAAAGCTAAGTAAACTCTAAATGATATTCTTAACATCAAAATATCATTTGAGATTATTAATAAAATGAATTTTATAGTGTTACTTAATTTTGTAGTGTTTTGGGGTAACACATGACATGGTAGCTTTGCCTTCTGGCTAGTTTTTCCCTCTAGTTGCTATCATATATTCCCATTCCATCAATGAAAAAAGGCTTCCCTGATAACTCAGCTGGTAAAGGATCCACTGCAATGCAGGGAGACCCTAGTTCGATTCCTGGGTCAGAAAGACCTGCTGGAGAAGGGTTAGGCCACCCACTCCAGTATTCTGGCCCAGAGAGTTCCATGGGCTATATAGTCCATAGGATTTCAAAGAGTAGGACATGACTAAGCAACTTTCACTCCCATTCCATCAATGCACAAAAAGCCCTGTGCTAAACTCAGCACCGGGCTTCAGATCCAATGCCAAGCTTTTAACTATTCTTCCTAGAGGGTCTGATGATTCTTGTGCTCTCCAGAAGGTAACTGACTCCCTGCTTCAAAGTGAATTAAACCTAATGGAACCGGAACTTTTCCACCTATTCACTAGCTCATTGATTTCTAAATGCTTGAAGGCATACCCTGTCAAGCACATCCATCATGCTAGAAGCAAGTGGTTTCCTGAGTCTGGAGGGAACCAAATCAATTTCAGTGGTCCATCGTTTTTATCCCACTTGTTTCTTCTTGCTCATCCTTTATGCCTTCTGCTTTGATTCCCTTTTCCCCCATGACACATTCAGGTGTCCTTTGATTGAGGCTTTGGTATGATTGATGACTGTGATCTTAATAGAAAAAAAAAATAATATTTTCCAGAAATGTTAATATAAATGAAGACTTTGCCATCATATCAAGCTTTGCATAATTTCTGTGCTTGGGCTTGAGAGAAGTAATCCATCTTTAGTGTCACCAGCTTAGTCCAAGTTATCTTTCTATCTTGATCTAGAACATACTAATGGTCTACTAGTTGGATTTAACTAGTTTTCTCATTTTCATTTTTGATCAATTCAACACAAAATCAGTTCTTCATACAGATGAAGTTTACTGTTTTAACAATTATTTTCTGTTTATAATATTCTTACATTTAAAACAGCTTAATAATCATTAAGCCTCCACCTCCTTTTTACTAGGAATTCCAAAATCGTTTGAGGGCCTACAGTATTTGGCACACATCAACACCTCTAAACTTCCTGCTTATCACATCACCCATGGTTGTTTTTGAATATCTTCAGTGACTATGCTTCCAACCCTTCTGACTAAACTCTCAGACAAAAGGGACATTATAGATATTCCTTCTGGATGACTTGACAGATATTAGAAATATAGCTGCCTCCAGGAGGCAAGCTGAATGTCATCATAGATATACTGATACCTATGGAAAAGTTAAAAGTGATGAAATGAAAGAAGTAAAGGGAGAGGGGAATTTTCAGACATACTGTCATCTATTTTCATTTGTCAACAGAGAAAGATGTATCAACACTGTCCATTAACCTTAGAATTGGTGATATAACAAAAATAAGAATCCCTGGTAGCTCAGCTGGTAAAGAATCCGCCTGCAATGCAGGAGACCCTGATTTGATTCTTGGGTTGGGAGGATCCCCTGGAGAAGGGAAAGTCTACCCACTCCAGTATTCAGGTATGGAGAATTCCATGAACTGTATTGTTCATGAGGTCACAATGAGTCAGACACAACTGAGCACCTTTTAATTTCATAGAATGCTTTAATTAAAAAATTAGTGTTATATGGTAAATCTATTTTTAGTATATTGTCTTGGTTTCAAAAGAATATTTGCCTTCAAAACATTGAAATTTAAAGGTTACACTAGCTAGTAGATAATTATTTTGAGAGTATGAGTAAGACAGATATAAATATTTTTTTCTTTATTCTTATTTTTAATTTATTTTATTGAAGTATAGTTAATTTTAATGCACTACTTTCTATTATTTAGCAAAATGGTCTAATTATGCATATAATCTATTCTTCCTTATATTCTTTTCCATTATAGTTTATCACAGGATATTGAATACAGTTCCCATGCTATATAGTATGACATTGTTGTTTATCCATTCTATGTGTAATCATTTGCATCTGCTAAGCCCAAACTTCAAATATATTTTTAAATTATTAAAATGAAGAAAATAAAGATTATTTTTCTGGTTTAAATGGTAACTGAAGTTTATAGGCAAAACGTTCCTGCAAGCCATCATAAACCTCATTAGGAATGAGCAATTATTTAATCTTTTTGAAAATGTATTTAGATTTATTTTCACCCTGCTATCAACCTCTGGATAAAATTGTATAATTTGATGAGATGAGCTATTTCATTAAAAGTTACACTGAACCAAAATCATAGGACTAGGATAAATCCCCAGCTGATTTGGATTTCATGAATTAATGATAGGTGATAATATAAATAGCTTGAATATGCATAATTAAAAATAAAGTGTACTTAAAAATTAATGTACATGATATAGGAGGAAAAATAATTAAACTGGAAATGATTTTTCTAGTTCTTGGTGATTTTCATTTGTATAAGAGTAATGTGTTATTTTACATAATTATTTAGTGTTCAATGAAATTAAAAGACACTTACTCCTTTAAAGGAAAGTTATGACCAATCTAGATAGCATATTAAAAAGCAGAGACATTACTTTGCCAACAAAGGTCCATCTAGTCAAGGCTATGGTTTTTCCAGTGGTCATGTATGGATGTGAGAGTTGGACTGTGAAGAAAGCTGAGCACTGAAAAATTGATGCTTTTGAACTGTGGTGTTGGAGAGGACTCTTGTGAGTCCCTTGGACTGCAAGGAGGTCCAACCAGTCCATCCTAAAGGAGATCAGTCCTGGATGTTCATTAGAAGAACTGATGTTGAAGCTGAAACTCCAATACTTTGGCCACCTCACGCGAAGAGTTGACTCATTGGAAAAGACCCTGATGCTGGGAGGGATTGGGGGCAGGAGGAGAAGGGGACGACAGAGTATGAGATGGCTGGATGGCATCACCGACTCAAAACACATGAGTTTGAGTAAACTCCAGGAGTTGGTGATGGACAGGGAGGCCTGGCATGCTGCAATTCATGGGGTTGCAAAGAGTCGGACATGACTGAGTGACTAAATTGAACTAAACTGAACTGAAAGTTGTATATCTGCAGAATATTCTTTTGTCAAGAAGTTGTTAGCTGTTTGTTTGCTCTTGCTATTTGAAATAAGGAAACAACACTAACATACTAATTTTAATATATGCTTCAAACTTATGTTTATCCCAGTTTTCTAAATTGACTCTGATATTTCATTTGTGACCTGATTTTATTCCTATCTAGTGTCACTTAATGTTCTGACTTTAAGAAATAATTCCTAGTTACACAACACCAGTAAAATTGTATAGGCATAATATATTTATGTGTAAAACATCGATACTATTTAAACATTGTTTCAATTAAAAAATGTCTTAATAATGTTACACTGTGTAAATATGATTTTGATATACTATATTAACTGTGCTTTATTTTTAAAATTTGGTATTTCAGGTTATTTTCATTACCACTTGCTGTCCTTCTGCAGTTTTCACAAGGCGGGCTGGTTTCAGGAACTATTACACCTGTAACAAAATTTATGATGCTAAACAAAGTGTGGATCAAAATAAACTGTGGAAAATTCTGAAAGAGATGGGAATATCAGACCACCTGACCTGCCTCTTGAGAAACCTGTATGCAGGTCAGGAAGCAACAATGAGAGCTGGACATGGAACAACAGACTGGTTCCAAATAGGAAAAGGAGTATGTCAAGGCTGTATATTGTCACCCTGCTAATTTAACTTATATGCAGAGTACATCATGAGAAATGCTGGGCTGGAAGAAGCACAAGCTAGAATCAAGACTGCCAGGAGAAATGTCAATAATCTCAGATATGCAGATGACACCGCTCTTATGGCTGGAAGTGAAGAAGAACTGTAGAGCCTCTTGATGAAAGTGAAAGAGGAGTGTGAAAAAGTTGGCTTAAAGCTCAACATTCAGAAAGTTAAGATCATGGCATCCAGTCCCATCACTTCATGGCAAATAGATGGGGAAACAGTGGCTGACTTTATTTTTGGGGGCTCCAAAATCACTGCAGATGGTGAATGCAGACATGAAATTAAAAGATGCAAAAAAAAAAAAAAAAAGACGCTTACTCCTTGGAAGGAAAGTTATGACCAACCTGGACAGCATATTGAAAAGAAGAGACATTACTTTGTCAACAAAGGTCCGTCTAGTCAAGGCTATGGTTTTTCCAGTGGTCGTGTATGTATGTAAGAGTTGGACTATAAAGAAAACTGAGTGCCAGAGAATTGATGCTTTTGAACTGTGGTGTTGGAGAAGACTCTTGAGAGTCCCTTGGACTGCAAGGAGGTCCAACCAGTCCATCCTGAAGGAGATCAGTCCTGGGTGTTCATTGGTAGGACTGATGTTGAAGCTGAAACTCCAATACTTTGGCCACCTGATGCAAAGAGCTGACTCATTGGAAAATACCCTGATGCTGGGAGAGATTGAGGGCAGGAGGAGAAGGGGACGACAGAGGATGAGATGGTTGGATGACATCATTGACTCAAAGGACATGGGTTTTGGTGAACTCAGAGTTGGTGATGGGCAGGGAGGCCTGGCGTGCTGCAGTTCATGGGGTCACAAACAGTTGGACACGACTGAGCAACTGAACTGAACTGAAAGGAAGTGAAAGTGAAAGTTGCTCAGTCATGTTCAACTCTCTGCAGCCCCATGGACTATATAGTCCACGGAATTCTCCAGGCCAGAATACTGGAGTGGGCAGCCTTTCCCTTCTCCAGGGGATCTTCGCAACCCAGGGATCGAACCCAGGTCTTCTGCATTGCAGGTTGAGCCACAAGGGAAGCCCATGATGCTAAAGTCCCTTATTAAAACGATGTAATACAGTCAACCTTCTGGATCCAAGGGTTTTGCCAGTGTGCTTTCAACTGACTGAGAATGGAAATTTCAGTCCGTGGTTGGTTGAATATGTGTATGTGAAAATCAAGAATACAGAGTGCTAACTGCATACTTATTGGGGGGTGGGGAATCCAAGTATCAATGGACCCACACAGTTTGAACCCTTATTTTTCAAGGGGTAACTCAATTTAGTTTCACTGTCAAGGAAAAAAAAAAAAGGTACTTGCATGAAAGTTAATTCTTTACTTTTTTAGAAGAATTTAGAGAATATATTACATTTTGAAGTTTCATTAGGAAATGGGTTCCTTGAAAATTCTCTTGTAGCTCTAAATTACCTATGCCAAATATACTAAGATCTAATCCGTAGACCCTGATACTGGGAAAGATTGAAGGTGGGAGGTGAAGGGGATGACAGAAGATGAGATGGTTGGATGGCATCACTGACTCAATGGACATGAGTTTGAGTAAACTCCGGGAGTTGGTGATGGACAGGGAGGCCTGGCGTGCTGCAGTCCATGGGTTCACAAAGAGTCAGACACGACTGAGCGACTGAACTAAATCCATAGTATGGCATTTTCCTAGTGGTTCTATGGATATATCTTGCTGGAAAATGGAGCAGGAAAGGGCATGTTGTTATAGTTAGTTTAGTTGCTCAGTTGTTATTAGTTGTTACAGTCATCTTTAAACTTAAATTGTTGAGAGTTTAACTCCTAATTGCCATATATTTAGGAATAAAATGAATTCTGGGTGAGTAAAGTAAAATTTATAGAGTATTATTTTCACTATTAATAAAAACTAATGCTGAGAAATGTCTATTGTGAATGAAGATAAATTTGTGTATTAAATAGACTGCTTAGGTTTAGACTTTAAATGCAAAAAATGAGTTGATCATTTTTTTAAATTTATGGGTCTATGCAAGAAAGAATCTCAGGAGGGAGTTACTGGAAACCTTAAGAAGCAAAATAAAAGAGTTCCACTTTTCTATACGTGGAATGTATGGATATTTTATAATTCATTAAAATAGAATAAAATAAAACTCACATAAGAAGAATAAGCAAGAAAAGATGAAATTTAAAGGAAAGGGAAGGCCTAGTTTTGGGGATTGACTGTATCTGGACTTGAATCACTACCACTTACTTCAAGCAAATTGTTTAACCTAAAGAATTACATTTTGAAAAATAAACTAACTTCTAAGAAAACTGTAGATAATAAGGCTACATTTCATGCAAAGATGGGCACAATAAAGGATAGAGACAGTAAGAACCTAGCAGGAGCAGAAGAGGTTAAGAAGAGATGGCAAGAATACATGGAACAACTGTACAAAAAAGATCTTAATGACCTGGATAGCCATGATGGTGTGGTCACTCACCTAGAGCCAGACATCCTGGAGTGTGAAGTCAAGTGGACCTTAGGAAGTATCACTATGAACAAAGCTAGTGGAGGTGATGGAATTCCAGTTGAGCTATTTCAAATCCTAAAAGATGATGCTGTTATTGATGCTGCATTCAATGTGTCAGCAAATTTGGAAAACTCAACAGGATGGGGAAAGGTCAGTTTTCATTCCAATCCCAGGGAAGGGTGATACTAAAGATGTTCAAACAACTGAACAATTAAGCACATTTCACATGCCAGCAAGATTTTGCTCAAAATCCTTCAAGCTATGCCTCAGCAGTATGTGAACCAAGAACTTCCAAATGTACAAACTGGATTTAGAAAGACAGAGGAACCAGAGATCAAATTGCCAAAATCCACTGGATCATAGAAATCGAAAGATCATAGAATCTTTCCCAGCATCAGGGTCTTTTCAATGAGTTGATTCTTTGTATCAGGTCGCCAAAGAATTAGAGTTTCAGCTTCAGCATCAGTCATTCCAATGAAAACTCAGGACTGATTTCTTTTAGATGGAATGGCTGGAACTCCTTGCAGTTCAAGGGACTCTCAAGAGTCTTCTCCAATGCCACAGTTCAAAAGCATCAATTCTTCAGTGCTCATCTTTCCTTATGGTCCAACTCTCACATCCATACATGACTACTGGAAAAACCATAGCTTTGGCTAGATGGACTTTGTTGGCAAAGTAATGTCTCTGCTTTCTAATATGCTGTCTAGATTGGTCATAATTTTTCTTCCAAGGAGCAAGTATCCTTTTAATTTCATGGCTGCAGTGATCTTGGAGCCCCTCAAAATAAAGCCTCTTATTGTTTCCATTGTTTCCCCATCTATTTGCCATGACGTGATGGGAACAGAAACCATGACCTTTGTTTTCTTAATGTTGAGTTTTAAGCCAACTTTGTCAGTCTCCTCTTGCACTGTCATCAAGAAGCTCTTTAGTTCTTCTTAACTTTCTGCCATAAGGGTGGTGTCATTTGTGTATCTGAGGTTATTGGTGGTTCTCCTAGCAATCTTGATTCCAGCTTGTGCTTCATCCAGCCCAACATTTTGCATGATATACTCCGCATAAAACCTAAATAAGCAGGGTGACAATTAAGATTACCAGGAGAAATATCAACAACCTCAGATATGCAAATGATACCACCCAGTGGCAGAAAGTGAAGAGAAACTAAAGTGTCTTTTGATGAAGGTGAAAGAAGAGAATGAAAAAAATTAGCTTAAAATTCAACATCTAAAACACTAAATAGATGGGGAAATAGTGGAAACAGTGGCAGACTTTATTTTGGGGAGGCTCCAAAATCACTGCAGATGGTGACTGCAGCCATGAAACTAAAAGACGCTTACTCTTTGTAAGAAAAGTTATGACCAACCTAGACAGCATGTTATAAAGCAGAGACATTACTTTGCCAACAAAATTCTGTCTAGTCAAGGCTATGGTTTTTCCAGTAGTCATGTATAGATGTGATAGTTGGACTGTAAAGAAAGGTGAGTACCTAAGAATTGATGCCTTTGAACTGTGGTGTTGGAGAAGACTCTTGAGAGTCCCTTGGGCTGCAAGGATATCCAACCAATCCATCCTAAAGGAGATCAGTCCTGGGTGTTCATTGGAAGGAATGATGTTGAAGCTGAAACTCCAACACTTTGGCCACCTGATGTGAAGAGCTGGCTCATCTGAAAAGACCCTGATGCTGGGAAAGATTGAAGGCAGGACAAGAAGGGGATGACAGAAGATAAGATGGTTGGATGGCAAGACTAACTCAATGTACTTGAATTTGGATAACCCCCAAGGGTTGGTTACGGACAGGGAGTGCAGTCCACAGGGTCCAAAAGATTAGGACACAACTGAGTGACTGAACTGAACTGAAAACACTAAGACCATGGCATCTGATCCCATAGAGATAGGTGGGGGAAATAGATGGGGATAAAGTATAAATAGATGGGGAAAATGTGGAAATATGACAGATTTTATTTTCTTGGGCTCCAAAATCATTAAAAAGGTGACTACAATCATGAAATTAAAATACACTTGCCCTCTGGAAGAAAAGCTGTGACAAACCTAGACAGAATACTAAAAAGCCAATACCTTACTTTGCCAACAAAGTTCCATCTAGTCAAAGCTGTTTTTTTTTTTTTTTTTTCCCAGTAGTCATGTAAGGTTGTGAGAGTTGGACCATAAAGAAGGCTGAGCACTGAAGAATCACTGCTTCTGAATTGTGGTGCTGGAGAAGATTCTTGAGTGTCCCTTGGACAGGAAGGAAATCAAGCCAGTCAATCCTAAAGGAAATCAACCCTGAATTTTCATTGCAAGGACAGATGCAGAAGCTGAAGCTCCAATACTTTGGCCAGCTGATGTGAAGAGCTGACTCCTTAGAAGAGACCCTGAGGCTGGAAAAGATTGAAGGCAAAAGGAGAAGAAGGAAGAAGAGGATGAGATGTTTGGATGACATCACTAACTCAATGGACATGAGTATAAGCAAACTCAGGGAGATAACGAAGGACAGGGAAGCCTGGCATGCTACAGTTCATGGGGTTGCAAAGGGTCAGACACAACTTAGTGACTGAGCAACAGCTTTAGTTCATGAACCAGAGATTATCTTAAGACCATTAGAATGTATTAAGCAAAACTTTAAATACGAAGACATTGTTAGAGAAAGTAGTTTTTTTTTTTTTTTTTTCTCCTTAAAGATGTGGAGCAGAAAAACAACAACAACAAAAGCTCAATATTGAGTCATGTGGTACATTTTGGCCTTGTTCCTTGTCTGTTGTGTCCATCAAAGAGTAATGTTTTCATTCCAACTATATTTATTAGTCATGTAGACAACAAATTAAAAAGCAGAGACATTACTTTGTCAACAAAGGTCTGTCTAGCCAAGGCTATCATTTTTCCAGTAGTCATGTATGAATGTGAGAGTTGGACTATAAAGAAAGCTGATTGCCGAAGAATTGATGCTTTTGAACTGTGGTGTTGGAGAAGACTCTTGAGAGTCCCTTGGACTGCAAGGAGATCCAGCCAGTCCATCCTAAAGATCAGTCCTGGGTGTTCACTGGTAGGACTGATGTTGAAGCTGAAACTCCAGTAGTTTGGCCACCTGATTTGAAGAGCTGACTCATTTGAAAAGACCTCAATGCTGGGAAAGATCGAGGGAAGGAGAAGAAGGGGATGCCAGAGGATGAGATTGTTGGATGGCATCATTGACTCAATGGACATGGGTTTGGGTGGACTCTGGGAGTTGGTGATGGACAGGGAGGCCTGGCGTGCTGCGGTTCATGGGGTTGCAAAGAGTCAGACACAACTGAACGACTGAACTGTACTTGATTCTGTAATATCTACCCTTCGCACATATTGTAGACATGCCTTTTTTTGGACAACCCAGTTATATACCAAAGTTTCCTTGCTTGGTTACTCCCTTCCACAGGAATTATCCTCCTCCTGGGGGATGTTTTTCAAATACAAACCAACCAATCCAGGATCCATACCTCCACCCACTTCCACTGTTGGGCTCTCACACTCTGAGGCACTATACTGTAACTGCCCTGACCATCCCAGGGCCAGGTACAACCAGGGACACTCCCTAGCAGCAGAGACTGCTGAAACTGACACTAGCCAATCCTAAATCTGTTTATTGTATTTCACCTTTTCAATCCTGTGGAAACCACAATCAACACTCTTGCCCACAGTCCACCTACCCTCTGGTTACAATCACCCTCTGAGTTTTCCAAAATGGCCCTGTTATCTAGATGTGCCCTCTTCTTGAAGAACTCTGAGTAATAAACTGTTTCTTTTAGAAGCAATTGTCTGATTTTGTAGTCTCACTGGATCTCAGATGTTTTATTGACACACTAGCTTTTAAAACAATGATATGATTTTTTAATCTCTTGCTCTATATCAAAGGCTATAAAGAACATGAAACCAGTCAGCTCTCATAATGCAAATATTTTCTTTAACTCTGTTTTTAATTTAGCCTAGCATTGACTTAGTTGATAGAAGAAGAACTAGCTTTCTAGTCTTAATAGTTTTTCTTAAATATATTCCTTTATTAGCTTTTAATTTTTTAAGTATGTATGAGTTAGGCTACATATGATATAGGTTACATATAAGTCAGCCCATAGGAGACTGACTTATCCTAGTAGTTAAGAGTTTATCCTTGAGGGTAATTTGGACAGAGGAAAATTAAGTATTACTGCTGCCTTGGGAGATCTGTCTGGTAACCAGTTAAGAGCATTGTTCATTTAAAATATTTCAAAAATAATTGAGACAAAATTAGAATTACCATTATCCAAAATAGGCATTCAATATTATGATTATCATTCCTATTATTCTTGTTATGATCACTATATCAGGTTTAATTCTTATTGGTATATGGGATTATTCACCAAGTAATTTCTACATGATCAAATTGGTTATTCTGTTCTACATTGTCATTGTTCCTAAATACTTTAGACTTATTGTTTTTCCAATATACCTTGTAATGTATTGTTTACATATGAATAGAACGCACATTGATTTGTTTACAAACATTACAAAAAGACCATCACTGCAACACATGATAAAAGACAATATTACTATTGTGGGTCTAAATGTTAAAGAGTCCATAGAGTCTGATCCTCTATACTTTTTTATATTATATTAGAAAGTATAATATCTGAAATGATTTAACAGGTTTTTCTTTGAAGGTTAACCTTGAAAGTCTAAACAAGACAATTGGATAAGAGTTTCTGAAGCATAATGATCTGCCAATATTCACTGGAGAATTCTACCAAACATACAAAGAATTTACACTGATCCTTCTTAAACTCTTCCAAAAGACTGACTAGGAGGGAACACTCCCAAAGTCATTCTATGATGCCCCCATCAGACTGATAACAAAACCAAATAAAAACACTACCCCAAAAAACAAAGAAAATAACAAGCCAATGTATTTGGTGAATATAGATACAAAAATCCTCAACAAAATATTTGCAAACTGAATCTAAAACATAAAAAGGATCATAAACCATGATCAAGTTGGATTCATCCCAGGATCACGAGGATGATTCAGTAGACATAAAACAATGTGATACACCACATCAAAAGAAGAAAATACACAAACCACATCATCATCTCAATTGACGCAGTAAAAGCATTTGATAAAATTCAACATCCATTTATGATAAAAACTCTTACCAAAGTGGGTATAGAGGGAACACACCTCTAGCATAATAAAAGCTATTTATGATGAAACCACAACCAAGATAATAGTCAATGATAAAAAGCTGAAAATCCTCCTGCTAAAATCTGAAACAGGATAAAGATGCCTACTCTTACCTCTTCTATTTAACATAGCATTGGAAGTCCTCACCACAGCAATCAGACAACAAAAATAAATAATAAATATCCAAATTGGAAAGAAAGAGGTAAAAATGTCATTATATGCAGATCACATATATAGAAAATCTATATATAGAAAACCTATGGACTCCACACAAAAACTATTAAACAAATTCAGCCTGGTAGCAGAATATAGCATTAACAGAGAAATCTGTCACATTTCTTTACACTAACAATGGAATATCAAAAAGAAAAAAAAAAAAAAAATCCTTTTAAAATTGCACCAAAAAATAAAATGCTTAAGAATAAACCTGACGAAGGAGATGAAAGACTTACATGGTGAGAGCTATAAAACAGGAATAAAAGTACTTAAAGATTATTCAAGGTAGTGGAGAGATATCCCATGTTCTTGGTATGAAAAAATTAATATGATTAAAATGGCCATATTTCCCAAAGCAGTCTACAGATTTAATACGATCTTTATCAAATTAGCCTTGACAATTTTCATAGAACTAGAAGAAATAATCCTGAAATTTATATAGAACCATAAGGCCACCTGATGTGAAGAGCTGACTCAATTGAAAAGACCCTGATGCTGGGAAAGATTGCGGGCAGTAGGAGAAGCGGACGGCAGAGAATAAGATGGTTGGATGGCATCACTGACTCAATGGACATGAGTTTGGGTAGGCTCTGGGAGTTGGTGATGGACAGGGAGGCCTGGCGTGCTGCAGTTCATGGGGTCACAAAGAGTGGTACATGACTGAGTGACTGAACTGAACTGATGAGAAACCTAGAAGTGCTAAGGCAATCCTGAGGAGAAAGAACAAATTAGGAGGCATAACCCTCTTAGACCTCAGACAATACTACACAGCTACAGTAAACAAAACAGTGTGGTACTAGCATGAAAACAGACATACGGATCAATATATTAGAATAGAGAATCCAGAAATAAACCCATATACCTATGGGCAACTGATCTTCAACAAAAAAGGAAAGAATATGCAATGGGAAAAAAGACTATCTCTTTAGCAAGTAGTGCTGGGAAATTTGGGTAGCTGCATATTAATCAATAAAATGAGAACACACCCTCACACTGTACACAAAAATAAATTCAAAGTGGCTTAAAGACAAACATAAAACATGCCACCATAGAACTCCTACAACAGATCATAGGCAAAACATCCCCTGACATAAATCATACTAATACTTTCTAAGGTAATTCTCCCATGGCAGTAGAAATAAAGGCAAACAACAAAATCAACAAAACAATCAAACACACACACACCAAAAACCAAAAACAAACAAAAAAAAAACCCCCAAAAAACCTACAAATGTGATCTAATCAAACTTAAAAGCTTTTTCATAGCAAAAGAAATCATAAACAGAATCCTCAGTTCAGTTCAGTTGCTCCGTCGTGTCTGACTCCTTGCGACCCATGGACTGCAGCACAGCAGGCTTTCCTGTCCATCACTAACTCCTGGAGATTATTCAAAATCATGTCCATGGAGTCGGTGATGTAATCCAACCATCTCATCCTCTGTCACCCCATTCTACTTCTTCCCTCAATCTTTCCCAGCATCAGGGTCTTTTCAAATGAGTCGTTCTTCACATCAGGTGTCCGAAATATTGGAGTTTCAGCTTCAGCATCAGTCCTTCCAATGAATATTCAGGACTGATTTCTTCTAGGATTGACTGGTTGGATCTCCTTGCAATCCAAGGGACTCTCAAGAGTCTTCTCCAACACCACAGTTCAAAAGCATCAATTCTTTGTCGCTCAGCCTTCTTAATAGTCCAACTCTCACATTTATATATGACTACTGAAAAAAACATAGCTTTTACTAGATGGAACTTGTTGGCCAAGTAATGTCTCTGCTTTTTAATATGCTATCTAGGTTGGTCATAGCTTTTCTTCCAAGGAGCAAGTGTCTTTTAATTTCATGGCTGCAGTCACCATCTGCAGTGATTTTGGAGGCATCCCCTCCCCCAAATAAAAGCAAAACAAAATGGAATCATAGGTTGCAACAAAGTCTGTACTTAAATAGCAATATCATGAGATGGTATTTAATATTTCTTGTGATTGATGGGTGGTTAAAGATGAATTCTTTGTGTGTGTGAGGTACCATCATGAATCCTTCCCTATCATCACTAGTGGTCTCTCACAAGCTATCCGACTAATTTGGGAGAATGGCCACATAGAGCTCTTTCATACTTGGAAGTCCAAATAAACTACACCTCTTCTGGGTTTCATCTCCCCTCTAAGTAATCCTCTTGGAGGGAATATGGAACAATCCCAGACCAGATCTCTTTCACACACATGGCCTGCATATGGTACATGTAAAATACTAATGGGTTTTATCTAAACAAGCTCTTAGAGAACATTCCACACCAACGATTTTATTTCAAGGAAGCAATTCTGCCACATGTATACAGATTTGTTAAGCATATCTGACATCAGCCTGTTAACCCAAGATGCAGAAAGCAATGTCACACTCATTGAGTGGTATTATTGAAGACTCTTCCTTAGGCTTGAGAGGAGAAGAGGGTCAAGAGCTTCCGCCATACCTTTTTTTTTTTTGCTAAGAAATGTGTATATATGGTTTCAGTGAAATTTAGCCTCTTATAAAAATTAGAAGTCTAAATGTTTAAAAAGTGTGAGATGAGAAAAAAAAAGCAGTGTGGTAAGACTCTTTACTTTTGTACAATTTTAGTTTGACAAATATTTCAGTCTCTTTAGTAAGCTAATATTAAAATGCTATTATGCTAGTAATTACGTTCTATGTTCTGGTGTCTCAGTTGAAACTTTAAAATGATGATATACTATTCAGTCAGTTAAAAAAAGTGCTGAATTGGGTGTCTAGCACATAATAAATATTTAGAAATTAATATAATGTATATAATAAATAGTTATATAATATTAATATTATATATTTAATAAATATAATAAAAGTAGTATCTATTACAATTTTGTACTAAAAATGTCTAAGGGAAACACTTTCAGAAAACAGTTCCATGTAATGGCCAATGATTTCATTTTGCACTTCAATGTTATTTTCAATGTTATAGTAAAATAGATTTTATTGCATTGAGATAGACATTTCACCCTTAAAGAACAACATGGTAGTTTTCCTATGAGGTTGAATTACATAGACTCCCCCAGGAAATAGAAAATGAATTAAATTATATTTCTTAGAGTGATAAAAACAAATGTTATCTATCTTGGCTCTGTATAGCTAGCAGTTTTGTGCTTTTAAGAAAACATTGGTTTGACCCATTACTATGAGTCTATATTAATATCAATTACATACACATATATGTATATATACAAACATATATCATTTCTCAATGTACATATCTATTTAAAGCTAGAAAGGTACTCAGGATTTAAGAGCACCTTAACTTTAAAAAATAAGATTTTAAAATTAATATTATTATATGAAGATGGAAAATTTATTTGGTAACTTGTTAGCAATGCATAGTTACTCTAATAAATCAATATGTGAAAGAAATTTTCCATGGCAAGGGTTTTAAGTCCATTGAAAACATGGTCTTAAATAAAAATTGGCAATTTTCTTAAAGAACAGGAAAACATACAGGAAGGAAAAACAAAATCTTCCCAGATGGCTTGTACAATATAAAAATGACATCTTCAAATATGGCAAATCACCTTGTAGATACACACAGATAAACATCAATGCTTTTATCTATAAAATTTGAAATTGATATATTCATAGATGGAACAATTTTTATCTGTACAAAATTAAGCAAATAAATATCAATAAAATATAATTGTAATATGAATATGAAATATTTAGCTGAACATATTAAATCTTTAGTCTATTAGCTCATTAAAATAATATTTTTATAATTTAGTCTTTGAAAGACCAGTGCTAGTAAGATAATGTTGTTAGAACATCTTTAATAAGACGTTAACTAAAGAGTACATAACGCATCTTCACAATTCTCTTGTGTGGTAGTATTTTGATATACAAATTTGTTATGTGTCTGTGCTGGTTTATATTATAGTATATAAGTCATAAACATAATTAGTTCTTTAAATAATACTAATAACATTTTAATGAGTGTACAGTAATCCATCATATATGATTTTGGTTATCAAAGGTAGTATAATAAATACTATTGCAAGTGGTATAGATATTTATTCATTTCTCATTTTCTCCTCATAAGAATGATTCCTATAAATGGAAGAAGTACTATGTCATAGAATAAAAATTTATGGATGCTTCATCTGTATTGCCAAATTTCTTTTTAGAAAGGATGTACCAATTTAGATGTCCAAATATAAAGTAAATATTCTTGTAGCACAGGGACATCAAACACTGTATATGAAAGGTAACGTGCACTTCTCTGAGCACTGAACAAATGAGAACAGGAGAGAATTTCATCTGTGAATTATCCTGCTTTCATTGCTGTTTTTTGATTATACCAGTTTTGTTATTGATTTATTATTGTATTTTTAATGTCTAAACTTTGCTATAACCTGCTTAAAATACAGAATGCTTTTCAGATATATAATTTAAAAGGGAATTAAGCAAAATTTAACAATACATAATAAAGAAAATGGCTTCTTAAAAATGATTATGATTCGGTTCTTTGTTTTATCAATAAACTCTTAGGAGTTATTATGGAAAATTATTGCCTTCAAAATAGCAATAACAACAAAAATAAAATAGATATATGTGGTAATAAATGAGCAGAAATTATGACTCATGTTAAAAATTGGAAAAGTAATGACAATTATTTTTTAATATTTCGAGAAAATTTAAACATAAAAAAATAACAGATTTTCTTAATCCTCAATGTGTAGACTTAAAAATTGCACCTTGCTAAACACCTTTATTTTTTTCTGATGATCCCTGTTAAATTGAAAGTTAGTAGATGTATAAAAACAAACAAAAATAAACAAAGAAAACAGAGAAATGGTAACTTTAATTGTAAGAATTATAATGAGTAGTATCCCAACTGTGATAGCCAAACAGTAACACATTTGAAAGGAATTAAACAATATACTTTACATAAGTAGTAGACAACAATTGAAATTAAAAGACTTTATAGATAAAACATAATGTAGGAAAGATTCACTTAGCAGAGGAAACAAAGACTAGATAAAAGATGATAGTGGAGGAAATTTACAAGGAAACATTTAAAAAGTGCATTATTTCATCAGGCCTCAATTTCTAGATTGATTTTTTAGCCAAATATAGACTCATTTGCACTTAAACTCAAAAATAAAGTTTATCACAGAAAATCTACCTTCAGGGTAAAATGAGGCCTGAACAGCAAGAATACTTTGTAATGCATGGAAATTATATATGTGGCAAATGGATTAAAATTCATTTAAAAAATGCCATCTGTCCATTTCTTTTAATTGGTGTATGTATGAAAAGCAGAACATTTTGTTTTCATGCTAATAGGTGCACAATTCAAAAAATATTTCGCATGTGACAGTCTCTGACAAGAAACTGCTTTTTGAGTAAACTGGAGCATGTGTCTTTCAAATGCTGAACTGTTAAAATGTGGCTCCATTAGCTTAATATTTTGGGTAAAAATTTTTTATCAGTCCTAAAAAGGGAAAATAAAAATTTCTGTCCAACAGTACAGCTAAAAGATTTTCTGATAAAGAAACAAATTTATTTTTATTTTATTGATTATTTTAAAGAAAGTAGCCCACATTATGATACTTTACCACTAAGGGGTTTACCATTCATCTCTAAAAAAGGAGAAACATTTTTTAATACAAACAAAATACAAATAATACAGTCTATGGTTTTTTCCCCCAATTATCCCTTAACTATCTTTTTAATCATTAACTTCAGTGTTGATATTTTCACTATTAGAAGATTTATTTAGAAATGAATTGGACTTCACTGAAACACATTTCAGATCTAAGACTAATGGATAGAAGTTACCATCATATAGTCATATTTCTGCCTATTTTGAAGAATTTTCCAGAATTACAATGACCTGCCTAGTAAAACAGTACGTTTCTATGTGCTGTGCTATGCTTAGGTGCCCAGTCATGTCCAGCTCTTTCCCACTCCATGGACTGTAGCCTGCCAGCCTCTGCTATCCACCGGGATTCTCCAGGCAAGAACACTGGAGCAGACTGCCATGCCTTCCGTCTGGGGATCTTCCCAATCCAGGGATCGAACCCAGGTTTCTGCCATTGCAGGAGGATTCTTTACCATCTGAGCCACAAGGGAAGCCCAAGAACACTGAAGTGGGTAGCCTATCCCTTCTCCAGAGGAATTTCCAGACCCAGGAATCAAACAGGGGTCTCCTGCATTGCAGGCAGATTCTTTGCCAGCTGAGCTACAAGGGAAGCCCAGTAAGTTTGCATACATTTAAGCAAAAGCTGTCTGGTCACTTGTAAGGGAAAAAGTAGTGAATATTAGTCAACCTAGAAGAGAAGTTGAGTAAAAGTGCCTTCACTTCCATGCTAAGGGTCAATGATTTTGTGGAAAGTGTCATTGCTATATTTCTTCCGTTTCCCATGACTAAAGTAGCTTTAAAATATGTAAGGCAAGTGAACTGTTACATTATATTTAAAAATTAAATGTTAACATAAATACAATGCCATTGTTTCACTTATTTTTCACTAAGTTAGAAACACTTCATTGTATCTTTTCTTATATGAGATATACAAAATTTTAAAAATAGTTAATTCTCTGGCCTGAAACCACCAGAACAAAATGTGTGTGTGGGATGTGTGTGTGTGTGTGTGTGTGTTTTATCTTAGTAGAGGGAGAAAAAAAGAGAGATCTACATAGATCATGATGACTGGCAAAGAATCACCTTCATGTAACCATTGGAGTACTCATCAATAAATATGTGAATAAACTACCAAGTAAAGATGCACATGAATAATTCATATAAAATGTCACATTCACAGGGCTGGGAGTAGTTCCTGCTCCATCAGCCAGACTGGAAAACCTAACAATTCATCAGGCATGGGGTAGAGTACACAAGAGGGGTTGTCTTCATATCAGGAAATAGTAAACCTATAAGGAGCACTGTTCTAGTCCTCCCTAAGTTTTCTTAACAGGAAGATCTCAAAGGATCAAATGCTCCAAGAAACTTACACTACCCAAAAATAAAGTCAACAAAGTATAAAAATATAAAAATAAAGATTCTAACAAGGCAAAATTCATGCTCTTTGCAGTTTAATAATACTTTAGAAGGTATACCATGGAGCATAAAAAGTACAAAACATAATAAAGAGATATATCACTTAGATGAACATTCAAAATTGAAAAAGATAATAGAATTTTCAGAAAAACATGTTAAAAGTCACTGGAACTTTATGTGTTTAAACAATTGAGAGACTTAAAATACACACAGGGGCCAAATTTAATTTCTTCAGGTGAAAAGTACTCTGCATATGATAAAGAATACTCTGAAGGAGATAATTAGAGGAAATCATTGAAAAAAAAAAGAATAAACTTGAAGACATAGAAATATTTTTTCCTATCAAAACAGAGACATGGCGGTTTAGTTGCTAAGTCATGTCTGACTCTTGTGACTACATGAACTGTAGCCTGCCAGACTTCTCTGTCCATGGGATTCTCCAAGCAAGAATATTGGAGCGGGTTGCCATTCCCTTCTCCAGGGGATCTTCCCCACCCAGGGATCGAACCCAGGTCTCCTGCACTGCAGGTGGACACTTAATAGACTGAGCTACATAGACAAAGCACCAGAGAGATGTGAGACCATTAAAGTGGTATGTGTAACTGGGATCCTTGAAGGAGAAGTAAAGGAGAAGAGAGGTGGAAGTAACAAGGACAAAAAAAAAAAAAGAAAGAAAAAAATAGATCATTGTGACTTTCAGTTCAGTTCAGTCCCTCAGTCATGTCTGACTCTGTGACGCCATGAATCGCAGCAGGCCAGGCCTCCCTGTCCATCACCAACTCCCGGAGTTTACTCAAACTCATGTCTATTGAGTCGGTGATGCCATCCAACCATCTCATCCTCTGCTGTCCCTTTCTCCTCCTGTCCTCAATCCCTCCAAGCATCAGGATCTTTTCCAATAAGTCAACTCTTTACATGAGGTGGCCAAAGTATTGGAGTTTCAGCTTCAGCATCAGTCCTTCCAATGAACACCCAGGACTGATCTCCTTTAAATGAACTGGTTGGATCTCCTTGCAGTCCAAGGGGCTCTCAAGAGTCTTCTCCAACACCACAGTTCAAAAGCATCAATTCTTCGGCACTCAGCTTTCTTCACAGTCCAACTCTCACATCTGTACATGACCATTGGACAAACCATTGCCTTTACTAGACAGACCTTTGTTGGCAAAGTAATGCCTCTGCTTTTTAATATGCTATCTATGTTGGTCATAACTTTCCTTCCAAGGAGTAAGCGTCTTTTAATTTCATGGCTTTAGTACATTCTAAATTTCAGTGTATATCAGATCTAATCCTTTGACTCTATTTCTCACATCCACTGTATAATCATAAAGGATTTGATTTAGGTCATACCTGAATGGTCTAGTGGTTTTCCCTACTTACTTCAATTTAATTCTGAATTTGGCAATAAGGAATTCATGATCTGAGCCATAGCCAGCTCCCAATCTTGTTTTTGCTGACTCTCCATCTTTGGCTGCAAAGAATAAACTCAATCTGATTTCAATATTGACCATCTGGTGATGTCCATGTGTAGAGTCTACTCTTGTGTTGTTAGAAGAGGGTATTTGCTATGGCCAGTGTGTTCTCTTGGCAAAACTCTATTAGCCTTTGTCTGGCTTCATTCTGTACTCCAAGGCCAAATTTGCCTGTTACTCCAGGTATCTCTTGACTTTCTACTTTTGCATTCCAGTCCCCTATAATGAAAAGGACATCTTTTGTGGGTATAAGTTATAGAAGGACTTGTAGGTCCTCATAGAAGCATGAAACTTCAGCTTCTTCAGCATTACTGTTTGGGTCATAGACTTGGATTACTGTGATATCGAATGGTTCTCTGGGTTGACAAATAGATTAAAGGGATTAGATTTGGTAGAAAGGGTACCTGAAGAACTGTGGATGGAGCTTTGTGACATTGTCCATGAAGCAGGGATCAAAAATACCCCCAAGAAAAATAAATGCAAAAAAGCAAAATGCTTGTCTGAGGAGGCCTTACAAATAGCTGTGAAAAGAAGACAAGTGAAAGGCAGCAGAGAAAATGAAAGATATACCCGTTTGAATGCAGAGTTCCAAAGAGTAGCAAGGAGAGATAAAGCCTTCCTCTGTGATCAGTGCAAAGAAATAGAGGAAAACAATAGGATGGGAAAGATTAGAGATCTCTTCAACAAAATTAGAGATAACAAAGGAACATTTCATGCAATGATAGGCACAATAAAGGGCAGAAATGGTATGGACCTAATAGAAGCAAAATATAGAGGTGGCAAGAATACATAGAAGGAGTATACAAAAAAGATCTTCACAGCCCAGAAAATCAAGATGGTGGATCACCCACCTAGAGCCAGACATCCTAGAATATGCAGTCAAGTGGGCCTTAGGAAGCATCACTGTGAAAAAAGCTAGTGGAGTTGATGGAATTCCAGTTGAGCTATTTCAAATCCTAAAAGATAATGCTGTAAAAGCACCACACTCAATATGCCAACACATTGCTCAAACTCAGCAGTGGACACAGGATTGGAAAAGGTCAGTTTTCATTCCAATCCTGAAGAAAGACAAATGCAAAGAATGCTTGAATACCACAGAATTGCACTCATCTCACATACTAGTAAAGTAGTGCTCAAAATTCTTCGAGCAAGGCTTCAACAGTACGTGAACTGTGAACTCCCAGATGTTCAAGCCAGATTTAGAAAATGCAAAGAAACCAGAGATAAAATTGCCAACATCCATTGGATCATCAGAAAAGCAAGAGAGTTCCAGAAAAAAACATCTACTTCTTCTTTATTGACTATGCCAAATCCTTTGACTGTGCGGATCACAAAACATTGTGGGAAATTCTTCAAGAAATGTAATACAATACCACCTGACCTGCCTCTTGAGAAATTTGTATGCAGGTCAGGAAGCAACAGTTAGAACTGAACATGGAACAACGGACTGGTTCCAAATAGGGAAAGAAGTACGTTAAGGCTGTATATTGTCACCCTGCTTAAATATAACTTATATGCAGAGTTCATTGTGCAAAATGCAGGGCTGGATGAAGCACAAGCTGGAATCAAGATTGCCGGGAGAAATATCAATAACTTCAGATGTTTAGATGATATCACCCTAAGGGCAGAAAGTGAAGAAGAATTAAAGAGCTTCTTGTTGAAAATGAAAAGAGGAGAGTGAAAACATTGGCTTAAAGTTCAAAATTCAGAAAACTAAGATCACGGCATCTGGTCCCATCACTTCATGGCAAATAGATGGGGAAACAATGGAAACAGTAGCAGGCTGTATTTTCTTGGGCTCCAAAGTCACTGCAGATGGTGACTGCAGCCATGAAATTAAAAAACACTTGCTCCTTGGAAGAAATGTTATGACCAACCTAGATACCATATTAAAAATCAAAGACATTACTTTGCCAACAAAGGCCCATCAAGTCAAGGCTATCGTTTTTCCAGTAGTCATGCATGGATAAATGAGTTGGGCTATAAAGAAAGCTGAGCACCAAAAATTGATACTTTTGAACTGTGGTGTTGGAGAAGACTCTTGAGAGTCCCTTGGACTGCAAGGAAATTCAACCAGCCCATCCTAAAGAAAATCAGTCCTGTATATTCATTGGAAGGAAGGATGCTGAAGCTGAAGCTCCAATTCTTTGGCCACCTGATGCGAAGAACTGACTCATTTGAAAAGACCTTGATGCTGGAAAAGATTGAAGGCGGGAGCAGAAGAGGATGACAGAGGATGAGATGGCTGGATGACATCACTGACCCAAAGAACATGAGTTTGAGTATACTCCAGGTGTTGTTGATAGTCAGGGAGGCCTGGCGTGCTGCAGTCCATGGGGTCACAAAGAGTTGGACACGACTGAGCGACTGAACTGAACTAACTGAAATTTCAGTGTATTCAAATCCTTACAATCAAGGAAAAAATATACAACACATCTTAATCATACTGCTTAAAACAAACCAAGAAAACCAGATGTTGTTTGCCAAGGAAGAAATATAGGAAAGACATATTTCTCATTGAAAAAAAAATGTAAGCAAGAAAAAAACTAAGAAAATAAATACTGAAAGAAAACAAAAGCCAGTCTAGAATTCTATATGTAGCAAAAAGATCTTTCCAACTTGGATTAAGAAAATAGATTTTATGCACACAAAGGCTAATATAAATATGCATATGTCATATATATATATGCATATGCATATAAATATGAGCATAAAAAGATGATAATATATAGGAAGTCTTTTAGTCTTGAAAAATTAATAACAGAAAAGAATCTAGATTAATATAAAAGAAAGAATAGGCAATAATAATTAAACAGTTTAAAAATTAAGTAATAGAAGTATACTAATGCAAATACACTATTGTTGTCACACAACATATAGCATGAAATAATACAGTATGAATGAAGACTAAGATAAGTTACTGCTATACACTATATACTACAAACCATAAAACAATCATTAAAATAAGCAAATAGCTAACAAACAGAATAAGGTGTTATTAATTTTACATTAACTTTGCATAAATAATACTAAATTAGGCAGAAAACAGGTATTAGAAAAAGATGCCTGATAGAAAACAAAGACAAAATTATATAACAAAAAAACAAACAAACAAACAAAAAAAATATATAACAAAGATAAAATGATACAATAGAATCTAATCACATTAAATATAACAGTCTAAATCTCCAATTAAATGGCAGAGATTGCCAGATTTGATTCTTTCAGAAAGGAAGATACAACTATATGCTATCCAAGGAAACACACAAATAAGTTGAAAATGAAAGAATGGTAAAAAATTTACTAATCAAAAGAAAGCTAGAATGTCTCTTGTAATCAGTTTATGAGAAAAGGATATTACCACTAATAATGAAAGTCATTTAATAAGGATAGAGGGATCAAATTATTTATAATGCAAATAATATAATGCAAATAATATAATGCAAATAATCCTAAATATTTATCTACCTAAAAATACTTTCAAAATACATGAAGCAAAATTAATAAACTGACAAGGAAAATGGACAAATTCACACTACAGCTGGATATTTCAGTAGTCTTCTCTTAGTTAACTAAAGAAGTAGAGTGTAGTAAACCAATGAGATTATAGAAGATAGAGGGTTGAACAACATTATTAAACTGAGCTAAATGACATTAATAGAACACTATATTCAACAATACCACAATGTAGATTCTTTTAAAAAAGCATAATATTTTTTACTAAAAGGAAGTTATATTAAATTTAAAGCATTCAACTAATAAAGAATGTTCTTTGGCACAATGGTATTACACATCAATAACAGATATACTATTTCTTGAATTTGACCATATATTTGGAAATTAAGTAATGTAATTCAAAATTGCATGGGAGTCAAAAGAAGAAAACTATTTAAAAAACAAAACAAAACGTGAAATTAAGGATACCATAATATAGGACATGCCTTTAGAATATTATATAGGAAATATTTATAACACAAAATAACTATGAAAAGAATAAAGGCTTCTAATCAATGAATTCTATTCTGAGAATTTGAGTAAATAGGACTAATTTAAAGAAATTAGAAGAAAGAAAAGTATCAGAGTAAAAAATCAGTGACATAGAGCACAGAGAGTATTTTTTAGCAAATCAAGACCTATTTTGTTGGACATATCAATAAAACTCATATATCCACAGAATATTAAAAGAGAAAATAAAAGATACACAAAACCATAAGGAATAAAGCAAGCTATATCACTGAGACACATATAGATATTAAAAGGATAGTAAAGGCATATTATATATAAACTCATGCCAATAAAATGACATATTAAATGTACAAGTTTCTTGAAAGAAACGAATTGACAAAGCTTATTCAAGAATAATTGTCCTGAATAGTCAATTGGTATAAAACCATTTGAGTATGCAGATAAAATCACTCTCATACAGAAAATTCCAAATCTACAAATGTTTAAAGAAAATTATAAAAATGTCACAAAAACCTATCCAGAATCTAAGAGATAAGTTTCCAACTAATTTATCATTACCATGATACCAAAACCATATAGACGGTACAAGAAAATTTCAGAGAAGTGATTTTTATAAACATAAATAAATTAGCAAATTGCATCCAAGAAAGCACTAAAGTATTCATACACCATGACCAAATGGGATTTATCCCATTTATACAAGAGTTCAAAAATCTAAGATTAATGTAATACAGCATAACAGCAGACTAAAAAAGAAAGTACACACTAATACATCAATAGATGCAAAAGAATGACTTTTAAAAGTCCAACACCTATTTATGATAAAAAAAAAAAAAAAAACTCTTAGAAAACTAGAAACAGAGAGAAACTTTTGCAACTTGCCAAGGACTAAGAATACTCTGCAACTAACATTACAGTTAAAGGTGGAAAACTGGCATATCCACTAAAACCAAGTACAAGGTGAGGATGTCACCTCTTCCTCTTACCACTCCTTTTCAACATCATAGTTGAACTCCTTACTATTGTAATAAGGCAATAAAAGGAAATACAATGTATAGAGCTTGGATAGGAAGACATTAAACATCATTTTTTTGATGATGACATACATCTACATACAAAATTTTAAAGAACTGACAAAACACTCAATATTTTTATAATATTCAAATCTCCCCAAATTGTGATTAGATTTAATGCAATTCTATTCAAAATCCAAGTTGACATATCTTTTTAAAGAAATTTAACACGGAGAAACTGGAATTCTTGTAAAGAGTGGCAGAAATGTAAAATGATGCAACCAATTTGAAAAACTGTTTAATAGTGTCTTAAAAGTTAAATACTTACCTAAAACATGATTCAGAAACTCCAATCCTAGGTATTATTCATTGAAAATGAAGGCATATGTCCAAGAAAATCTTGAACATGAATGTTCATAGCAGCACCTTCATAAAAGATGAAAAAAATAGATGGCTTTCATCAAGTAAATAAACAAAATGATAAACAAAATGTGGTGAACCAATAGAATGTGCTATTTCTCACAAATAAAGTCATGACCACATAGACCACCACCTTGTCTAACTCAATGAAACTATGAGCCATGCCATGTAGGACAGAAGGGTCATCATGGAGAGTTCTGACAAAAAGTGGTCCACTGGAGGAGGGAGTGGCAAACCACTTCACTATTCTTGCCTTGAGAACCCCATGGAACAGTATGAAAGGGCAAAAAGATAGAACACTGAAAGATGAACTACCCAGGTTGGTAGGTGTCCAATATGCTACTGTAGATCAGTGGAGAAACAACCCCAGAAAGAATGAAGAGACGGAGCCACAGCAACACCACCACCCAGTTGTGGATGTGACTGGTGACGGAAGTAAAGTCCGATGCTGTAAGAGCAATACTGCATAGGACCCTGGAATGTTAGGCCCATGAATCAAGGCAAATTGAAAGTGGTCAAATAGGAGATGGCAAGAGTGAACATTGACATTTTTCAGAATCAGCAAACTAAAAGGACTGGAATGGGTGAATTTAATTCAGATGACCATTATATCTACTGCTGTGGGCAAGAATCCCCTAGAAGAAATGGAACAGCCATCATAGTCAACAAAAGAGTCTGAAATGCAGTATATTTGGATGCAATCTCAAAGATGACAGAATGAACTCTGTTCATTTCCAAGGCAAACCACTCAATATCATAGTAATGCAACTCTATGCCCTGACCAGTAATGCTGAAGAAGATGACGTTGCACGGTTCTATGAAGAACTACAAGATCTTCTAGAACTAACTCCCCAAAAGATGTCCTTTTCACTATAGGGGACTGGAATGCAAAAGTAGGAAGTGAAGATATACTTGGAGGAACATTAAATTTGGTCTTGGGGTACAAAATGAAGCAGGGAAAAGGCTAATAGAGTTTTGCCAAGAGAACACACTGTCCATAGCAAACACCCTCTTCCAATAACACAAGAGAAGACTCTACACATGGACATCACCAGATGGTCAACACCAAAATCAGATTATTATATCCTTTGCAGCCAAAATGGAAAACTCTATACAGTCAGCAAAAACAAGATCAGCAGCTGATTGTGGCTCAGATCATGGACTCCTTATTGCCAAATTCAGACTTAAATTGAAGAAAGTAGGGAAAATCACTAGACCATTCACATATGAACTAAATCAACCCCCTCACGATTATACAGTGGAAGTGACAAATGGATTGAAGGGATTAGATCTGATAGACAGAGTATGTGAAGAACTATGGATGGAGGTCCATGACATTGTACAGGAGACAGGGATCAATACTATCCCCAAGGGAAAAAGGCAAAATGGCTGCCTAAGAAGGCCTTACAAATAGCTGTTTAAAAAAGAGAGGGAAAAGGCAAAGAAGAAAATGAAAGATAAGCTTTTGAATGCAGAGTTCCAAAGAATAGCAAGGAGAGATAAGAAAGCCTTCCTCAGTGATCAGTGCAAAGAAATAGAGGAAAACAATAAAATGGGAAAGACTTAGAGATCTCAACAAAATTAGAGATACCAAAGGAACATTTCATGCAATGATAGGCACAATAAAGAACAAAAGTGGTACGGACCTAACAGAAGCAGAAGATATTAAGAAGAGGTGGCAAGAATACACAGAAGAACTATACAAAATAGATCTTCATGATCCAGATAACCACAGTGGTGTGATCACTTGCCTAGAGCCAGACATCCTGGAGTGTGAAGTCAAGTGGGCCTTAGGAAGCATCACTATGAACAAAGCTAGTGGAGGTGATGGAATTCCAGTTGAGCTATTTCAAATCCTAAAAGATGTCAAAACCACAATGAGGTACCATTACACACCAGTCAGGATGGCTGCTATCCAAAAGTCTACAAGCAATAAATGCTGGAGAGGCTGTGGAGAAAAGGGAACCCTCTTACACTGTTGGTGGGAATGCAAACTAGTACAGCCACTATGGAAAACAGTGTGGAGATTCCTTAAAAAACTGGAAATAGAACTGCCATATGACCCAGCAATCCCACTTCTGGGCATACACACTGAGGAAACCAGATCTGAAAGAGACACGTGCACCCCAATGTTCATCGCAGCACTGTTTATAATAGCCAGGACATGGAAGCAACCTAGATGCCCATCAGCAGATGAATGGATAAGGAAGCTGTGGTACATATACACCATGGAATATTACTCAGCCGTTAAAAGAATTCATTTGAACCAGTCCTAATGAGATGGATGAAACTGGAGCCCATTATACAGAGTGAAGTAAGCCAGAAAGATAAAGAACATTACAGCATACTAACACATATATATGGAATTTAGAAAGATGGTAACGATAACCCTATATGCAAAACAGAAAAAGAGACACAGAAATACAGAACAGACTTTTGAACTCTGTGGGAGAAGGTGAGGGTGGGATGTTTCAAAAGAACAGCATGTATACTATCTATGGTGAAACAGATCACCAGCCCAGGTGGGATGCATGAGACAAGTGCTCGGGCCTGGTGCACTGGGAAGACCCAGAGGAATCGGGTGGAGAGGGAGGTGGGAGGGGGGATCGGGATGGGGAATACGTGTAAATCTATGGCTGATTCATATCAATGTATGACAAAACCCACTGAAATGTTGTGAAGTAATTAGCCTCCAACTAATAAAAAAAAAAAAAAAAAAAAAAAAAAAAAAAAGATGATGCTGTGAAAGTGCTGCCCTCAATATGCCAGCAAATTTGAAAAACTCAGCAGTGGCCACAGGACTGGAAAAGGTCAGTTTTCATTCCAATCCCAAAGAAAGGCAATGCCAAAGAGTGCTCAAACTACTGCCCAATTGCACTCATTTCAAGTGCTAGTAATGCTCAAAATTTTCCAAGCCAGGCTTCAACAGTGCATGAACCATGAACTTCCAGATGTTCAAACTGGATTTAGAAAAGGTAGAGGAACCAGAGATCAAATTGTCAATATCTGTTAGATCATTGTAAAAGCAAGAGTTCCAGAAAAACATCTACTTCTGCTTTTTTGACTACCCCAAAGCCTTTGACTATGTGCATCACAACAAACTGTGGAAAATTCTTAAAGAGACGGGAATACCAGACCACCTGACCTGCCTCCTGAGAAATCCGTATGCAGGTCATGAACAACAGTTAGAACTGTACATTGAACAACAGACTGGTTCCAAATCGGAAAGGAGTACATCAAGGCTGTTTATTGACACTCTGCTTATTTAACTTGTATACAGTGTTGGACTGTCTGAAGCACAAGCTGGAATCAAGATTGCTGGGAGAAATATCAATAACCTCAGACATGCAGATGACGTACAGTGGAAGTGACAAATAGATTCAAGGGATTAGATCTGATAGAGTGACTGAAGAACTATGGATGGAGATTCGTGGCATTGTACATTGTACATTGACACCACACTTATCGCAGAAAGTGAAGAACTAGAGAGCCTCTTAATGAAAATGAAAGAGGAGAGTGAAAACGTTGGCTTAAAGCTCAACATTCAGAAAACTAAGATCATGGCATCTGGTCCCATCACTTCATGGCAAACAGATGGGGAAACAATGGAAACAGTGGAAGACTGTATTTCTTTGGACTCCAAAATCACTGCAGATGGTGACTGCAGCCTTGAAATTAAAAGACCCTGCTCCTTGGAAGGAAAGTTATGACCAACCTAGACAGCATCTTAAAAAGCAGAGACATTACTTTGTCAACAAAGGTCTGTCTAGTCAAAGCTATGGTTTATCCAGTAGTCATGTATGGATGTGAGAGTTGGACTATAAAGAAAGCTGAGCACTGAAGAATTGATGCTTTTGAACTGTGGTGTTGAACACGACTCTTGAGAGTCCCTTGGACTGCAAGGAGATCAAACCAGTCCTAAAGGAAATCAGTTTCAAATATTCATTGGAGGGACTGATGCAGAAGCTCCAATACTTTGGCCACCTTTTGCGAAGAACTGACTCATTTGAAAAGACCCTGATGCTGGGAAAGATTGAAGGCGGGTGGAGAAGGGGACGACAGAGGATGAGATGGTTGGATGGCATCACTGAGTCAATGGACATGAGTCTGAGTAAACTCCTCGAGTTAGTGATGGAATGGGAGGCCTCGCATGTTGTAGTCCATGGGGTCACAAAGAGTTGCACATGACTGAGTGACTGAACTGAACTGAAAGTCATGAATCATAATACATACTGCAATTTGAAAGAATTTTAAAATAACTTTGCTAATGAAAGAGAAACAAAAGACAGCACACATTTTTTTTCCCATTTACATTAACTTCTAATATATATTTTTATAAATCCTGTCAAAAAAAATTTAAAAAACCCTATCAATTTTGCCTAGAGAGTACTGCACTATAGCCTCAGGTGTTCTTAAGTGCTAGGAAGGAATAGAATCAGCTGGTGGAGAATTGCTACTATCTGAAAGTTTCTCAGAAGTCAGTTTAGAATTAGATTTTTGCTTTGGTTTCCATCACCACCACAGAAGAAAAGAAATAGCTTTCACTTTTGAATTGTCACTGTTTCCATTACTTTAAAACCTTATCCAAACACAAAGATTTTGGCAAGTTGTAATCCAAATAAACAATAAAACAAAACAAGTTTTAGCACTTAAGGGTACATTTAACAGTGTAGAAGCCTAAACTAAGTTTATTGCGTTGGAGTGATGTATCATCACCATGATTTTGTTAATTGAAACCCGGCACCAAAAAAATATATGAGGGAAATTTAGAATATATTTAGACATCATTTAAATATCTTTAAGAGTCCTGGGGAAAGAGAGAGCAAGATAATAATCCAATTCAGCCAGAAATTCTTCTGTTTTCAAATACATATTTTTAAAGAAGTCAGTGAAATAATACAGGACAAACATTGAGGAAATGGTAATGAAATTACATAAAATAAAAGTAGAAGTACTTCTATAGTTGAAAGTGGGTGATGCAAACTTACTTCTTAAAACTAATATTCACATTAAATAGTTTTTAAAATAATTTAACTGGTAATTAAGAATTGGGCTTTCCTCGTGGTTCAGTGGTAGAGAACCTTCCTGCCAATGGAGCAGACACAGGTTTGATCCCCGGGTTGGAAGGCCCCTTGCAGAAGGAAATGGCAACCCACCCCAATGTTGCCTGGGAAATCCCATGGACAGTGGAGCCTGGTGGGCTACAGTCCATAGGGTCACAAGAGTTGGATGTGACTTAGCAACAAACCAACAGCACAACAACAGGTTGAGAGTTAAGTGAAGGAATTAGCCATGCTTTGGGAGTGAAGTTTTAGATAAAATCAGTCAGAAGAAACAGGTCGTCATACACACTGAAGTCAGAAAATAGATTTTGAAGCCAACCCTTTTTGAAGATACTTGCTTAAAATATGCATGCATGTCTAGAAAAAGAATAACTGAGAAAAGATATATTTTTTAGATCCAATATGAACATCCCAGCTTAAGTTTTGTGTATTAATATACAAAAATACAAGAGGCCTGGGGATCAGGTTTTAAAAAATTAAGGTGTATATTAATTTTCTATTACTGAGTAAAAACTTACCACTAAATTAGTCGCTTAAAGTAACACCTGTTTAGTAATTCAGTTTGTATGTCAGAAATCCAGGTGGACTTGAGAGTTTTCTGCTTAGAATCTCATAAGACCAAAATCAGGGTCTCAACCAGGCTGGATTCTTATCTGGAGTATCCAGAGAACTTGCTTGAAAACTTACTCCAGTTGTTGGTAAGATCCAGTTATTTGGGGTTTACTGAGGGCTCCATTTCTTAGTTGCTTTTAACATGGTGTGCAGTTAGTTCTAAATGCTATTAGTCCCAGTTCTTTTTCATAGAGACTCCTCCATCTTTAAAGCCAAACAACAGCGTAGTGAATCATTCTTGCACCTTGACTCTGTTTAACCTTTCCTTCTGCCAACAGGTGTAGGTAGTTCTCTGCTTTTAAGAGCCCTTGTGATTAGCTCAAGCCTACCAGATACTCTGCTTTTTTTAAAGGTCAACTGTGCAATGTAACATTATCGTGAATGCAATATCTCCTCATGCTCTCAGTGTTTAGGGATTAGGTCTTCGTATCTTTAGAAGACATTTTACAAATAATGTGTTCTAGGGAGGTAGGAACTGGGCTTGGAAGCTGAATTAGTATCATTCATCAATACCAACAGTCTTAACCTAGAGTACAATTTAGAATCAATCACTACTCCTGCTTGAGTTCTTTCTTAGAGCAACGAAATTAGAATTTCTGAGGGTGGAGACTAGGTGTCAGCACGAAGCTTTCCAATCACCCTAATGTGATGATGGTATCAGCAGTTGCAGGTTAACTTACTTAGGGTGATATATGTAGCAGCAAAAACAGAAACAGTTCGAACTAACACCAGATTTTCTCAATCTCATATGACTTTAACTGATGATTTCCCAGTGTCTCTTTCTAATTTCAAAGATCCTGAGTGTTCTAATTAGGTTGAATATCTGTGTGCCCATTATGGCCCACATATGAACAGTGCACATGTGCACATAGGAATCACTCTACAGATGGACAAGCAGGGCTTGCCAAATTTGGAAAATCATTTAAAAACATTCAAAACCTGCTGAAGCATAAAATCATCGTCAAAGGTGGTTTATGCATCAGGAATATCAGGTTTCTGTGTGAGACAGTAGACCCATTAAATATATCTACAAAGCCTGTAAGCATTAGGAATATTATTTGATATTTTAGAAAGGTATATGCAAACCTTTGTAAAACTGAAAGTCTTTCAGCTTAAATTTTTCTATAGTTATATTTACATAAAGTCAGAGATTATTATTGTAATAACTAAATGATTCCAAATTATTCCCTAAATATAGTGAAGCTCATCTGATCATTCATAAATAATGAATTTATTTCAAAATGATCAATTTCTAAGGAAACATCTGAAAGCACCACTAACAATGGCCATAACATAAAAAAATAAATATATTGACTATATTAAAATATTTACATCCTTGTTACATTTGAATCTGAATATATGTCCCATATTACAAATATATAACTGACCTGTTCAAACTGTGAAAATTATTCTAAGCTTCTGAAAAATTAAAAGACAATTATTATGCTTAAGGACCTCAGCAATCCAATGTGGGAGGCAGAAACACTAATGAACAATGACACTAATAGTAAGAATAATTAAGTGAGTGATATTGGTTGAAAGGTTCAAAAACATTAACTAATTGAATCCTCATACCCCTCTGTGGCCTTGATATTTTTGTTTTTCAAATCTCATTTCATAAGAAAATGAAGCCCAGAGAGTTCCAATAACATGGCTAAGATTATACAATTTTTTTAGACACTGTGGGAGTAGGATTTTAATTCAGGTGGTAAAGCTGCAGAAAGCATACTTTTAGCCACTTTGCTCTACAGACTCCCAGAGTGGTAGGACTGCCTCTAACAAAACTACAATTTGGAGGAAAATGCATGAAGGCTACATGCAAATGTGTATTATTTATTTAGATCTGAGACACGACATTTGAATTGAAGGTAGAATTTCATCAGTTATGAAATTTAAGGAGGGAGAGGATTCAAGACATTGGAAGTATCACGTAGTGTTAATTAGTAGTTTGAAGCACTGAGATTGCATTGTTATCTTTCTTTTATAAATCTCAAAGGTGTGTTCATTATCTGCTTCCTTTATTACAACATCTTGTTATTGTCTAGTTGCTAAGTTGTGTCTGACTCTTCTGTGACCCCACGGACTATAGCCGGCCAGGCCACTCAGTCCATGGGATTTCCCAGGCAAGAATACTGGAGTGGGTTGCCGTTTCCTTCTCCAGGGGATCTTTCTGATCCAAGGATTGACCCTGGGTCTCCTACATTGGCAAGCAGATTCTTCACCACTGAACCATTCTTAAAATATTTTAATTGACTTTTAACAATTCCATATAAATATTTCCTCTGCATTATCTTTCTCCACTTTATTAAAATTGTTGGGTAAAATTCCATAAAATTTTATTGTCAAATTACATGACACAGAAATCATATATATTTGCAAACCTATCATAAGCATACAAGGAAACTAAATGCCAGAATTTAAAAACATTTCAACATTTAAATTTACTAATTATTACCTTATTTTGATGACTTCTTTTAGAATGGAAGTTTCTTAATATAATAAAGGGCATACATATACACTACAACTAACAACTACCTAGTGGTAAACTATTAAACACTTCCCATTATAATTGGAAACAAAAATTATGTTAAATTTACGACTTCAATTTAAAATTTTATTGGAGTATCTAGTCAGCGTAACGACAAAAAATACATAAGGATTCAATGAGATTTTCTGGCCCCTCCCATTCAAAGGATTGTGTTTTGAACTGAGCTATTGTGTCCTCTAGAACAAGATTGCACCATGCTGGAAAGTAGGGTTGGGGAGACAATAAGTAAAACTGATATGAAATTTCTTACTATTTTCAATGTGGTTTTTCCCTTGAGTAGGTATTCACTTGGCTGCTGTAGACCTTTAAGTTTTTTCCAGAGTTCTTATAAAATAACTTTAGTCTCCAGTTTAGTAGTTTTTGTTTATTTGTTTGGTTTCAGTTCAGTATTTCTGAACTTAGAGCTTCCTAATCCACCATTTCAGTTCAGTTCAGTAGTGCAGTCATGTCTGACTCTTTGCGACCCATGAAACACAGCACGCCAGGCCTCCCTGTCCATCACCAATTCCTGGAGTTTACTCAAACTCATGCCCATCGAGTCGGTGATGCCATCCAGCTATCTCATCCTCTGTCGTCCCTTTCTCCTGACCCCAATTCCTCCTAGCATCAGGATCTTTTCCAATGAGTCAACTTGTCGCATGAGGTGGCCAAAGTATTGGAGTTTCAGCTTCAACATCAGTCTTTCCAATGAACACCCAGGACTGATCTCCTTTAGGATGGACTGGTTGGATCTTCTTGCAGTCCAAGAGACTCTCAAGAGTATTCTCCAACACCACAGTTCAAAAGCATCACTTTTTTTTTCGGCGCTCAGCTTTCTTCACAGTCCAGCTCTCACATCCATACATGACCACTGGAAAAACCATAGCCTTGATCAGACGGACCTTTGTTGGCAAAGTAATGTCTCTGCTTTTTAATATGCTACCCGGGTTGGTCATAACTTTTCTTCCAAGGAGTAAGCGTCTTTTAAGTTCATGGCTGCAATCACCATCTGCAGTGATTTTGGAGCCCCAAAAAATAAAGTCTGACACTACTTCCACTGTTTCCCCATCTATTTTCCATGAAGTGATGGGGCCAGATGCCATGATCATAGTTTTCTGAATGCTGAGCTTTAAGTCAACTTTTTCACTCTCCTCGTTCAATTTCATCAAGAGGCTTTTTAGTTCCTCTTCACTTTCTGCTATAACGGTGGTGTCATCTGCATATCTGAGGTTATTGATATTTCTCCCAGCTATCTTGATTCCAGCTTGTGCTTCTTCCAGCCCAGTGTTTCTCATGATGTACTCTGCATATAAGTTAAATAAGCAGGGTGACAATATACAGCATTGACATACTCCTTTTCCTACTTGGAACCAGTGTGTTGGTCCATGTCCAGTTCTCACTGTTGATTCCTGACCTGCATATAGTTTTCTCAAGAGATGGGTCAGGTGGTCTGGTATTTCCATCCCTTTCAGAATTTTCCACAGTTTATTGTGATCCACAGAGTCGAAGGCTTTGGCATAGTCAATAAAGCAGAAAAAGATGTATTTCTGGAACTCTCTTGCTTTTTTGATGATCCAGTGGATGTTGGCAATTTGATCTCTGGTTCCTCTGACATTTCTAAAACCAGCTTGGACATCTGGAAGTTCAGGATTCACATACTGTTGAAGCCTCACTTGGAGAATTTTGAGCATTACTTTACTAGTGTGTGAGATGAGTGCAATTGCGCAGTAGTTTGAGCATTCTTTGGGGTTGCCTTTCTTTGGAATTGGAATGAAAACTGACCTTTTCCAGTCCTGTGGCCACTGCTGAGTTTTCCAAATTTGCTGGCATATTGAGGGCAGCACTTTCACAGCATCATCTTTCAGGATTTGAAATAGCTCAACAGGAATTCCATCACCTCCACTAGCTTTGTTCGTAGTGATGCTTTCTAAGGCCCACCTGACTTCACATTCCAGATGTCTGGCTCTAGGTGAGTGGTCACACCGTCATGATTATCTGGGTCGTGAAGATCTTTTTTGTACAGTTCTTCTGTGTATTCTTGCCACCTCTTCTTAATATCTTTTGCTTCTGTTAGGTCCATACCATTTCTGTATTTAGCTAATATAATACTAGAAACCTAGAACTTCCTGATATGGTTTGTTTCTTAATAAATTTTGAGAATTATTTAAAAGAATTAATACTATGATATTCTATTTAATATAAATCAGGTACTACATTAACATTAGCAATTTTGTTAATCCTTCAAATCTCAGATGAAGAAAAGGTAGAGGTGCAAATAATTAAAGCATTTTTTTTTCTACTATTAACTTTCTCTGTTGCTAACTGACAATACTGGGGATTTTTCTTTATGTATATTTCATAGGATCACTTTATTAATGCCATGATTATTGAATTTTAAGTTCAGTTTCTATGATATTGCTATAGTTCAATACTTTGAAATTGCTACTGTTATTTTTATGTGAGTATAATAAAAGATCCATATTTTATAGTCAATTGGCTCCAAAGTATGGATTTTTTACTAAGCCATATTTTGGGCCAATATTTAACATGAGGTTGTAGCATCTAATATTACTCTGTAAGATAGTAAAGCAATATTGTGGTATGACCTACCAGCCATGTTGATGTCAAACACTGGTAAACATAGCCCTCAATTTTTAATTTCCACTTGTATAACTTTAACAAAAAATTATGATGAAAGAAGTTACAAAAGCACTTTTTTAAGTGGGGAAGAAGCTGGAAAGGAGAAGGGTGAAAATTTATTTAGAATATTATGATTTCTACAGGTATATTTTCTGAGAACTTCCTAGCAAAAGAAAGAAATATTATGATCAACATTGCCATTTTAATTTTTCCTAAGGTACATATTTTCCTGCAAGCAAGCTATAATTCTGTCAGGCAGAAAAGAAAATATGTTGAATAGTTTTATTACATTTTACATGAACATACTCCATGTATTTTCCAGGTCTCTGTGCATTTAAAATGCTAAGAAAATTTTAAAAGATAAAACAGACAAATACAAACATATTTAATTCATACACTCTTGAAATGCAAATAAACTTTGGATAAATGAGCAAACTATACTACTTGCTACTAACTCATCTATTTTAACATACTCTGAAGTTCTAAAATTGGATATTTTCTATATTCTAGATGTGTAAATATTCAAGTCAAATAAATATACAAACACAACTCTTTTAAAATCTACTCTTATATGCAATACTACACATTGGGCATTTAAAACTAAAATGATTCAAATCAATTAAGTTGTTGCTGTTCAGTCACCCAGTCGTGTCCGACTCTGTGACCCCACGGACTACAGCACACCAGGCCTCTCTTTCCATCACTGTCTCCTGAAGTTTTCTCAAGTTCATGTCCAGTGCACTGGTGATGCCATTCAGCCATCTCATCCTCTCATGCCCTGGTCTCCTTCAGGCCTTAGTCTTTCCCAGTATCAGAGACATTTCCAGTGAGTCAACTGTCGGCACTAAATGACCAAAATACTGGAGTTTCAGCTTCAGCATCAGTACTTCCATGGAGTATTCCTTGATTTACTGAGCATGGCCCCACCTGTCAGAACAAGATCCAGCTTCACCCACAGTCAGTCTCTCCCATCAAGAAGATTCCATAAGTCTCTTATCCTTATCTCTCAGAAAGCAGATAGAATGAAAATCACAATCACAGAAAACTAACCAAACTGATCACATGGATCACAGCTTTGTCTAACTCAATGAAACTATGAGCCACGACATGTAGGGTTACCCAAGATGGGTGGTCCGTGGTGGGGAGTTATAACAAAATATGGTTCACTTGAGAAGGGAGTGGTAAATCACTTCAATATTCTTGCCTTGAGAACCCCCTGAACAGTATGAAAAGGCAAAAAGATATTACACTGAAAGATGAACTCCCCAGGTCAGTAGATACCCAATATGCTAATGGAGAAGAGTGGAGAAATAACTCCAGAAAGAATGAAGAGGCAGAGCCAAAGCAAAAACAACACCCAGTTGTGGATGTGACTGGTGGTGGAAGTAAAGTCCAATGATGTGAATAATAATATTGCATAGGAAACTGGAATGAATCAAGGTAAATCAGAAGTGGTCAAATAGGAGAAGGCAAGAGTGAACATCGGCATTTTAGGAATCAGCAAACTAAAATGGACTGGAATGGGTGAATTCAATTCAGATAACCATTATATCTACTACTGGGGGCAAGAATCCCTTAGAAGAAATGGATTAGCCCTCATAATCAACAAAAGAGTCTGAAACGCAGTTCTTGGGTGCAATCTCAAAAACGACGGAATGATCTCTGTTCGTTTCCAAGGCAAACCATTCAATATCACAGTGATCTAAGTCTATGTGTGAACCTGTAATGCTGAAGAAGCTGAAGTTGAGTAGTCCTATGAGAACATACAGGACCTTCTAGAACAAACACCCAAAAGCTGCCCCTTTCATTATAGAGGATCAGAATGCAAAAGTAGGAAATCAAGAGATACCTGGAGTAACAGGCAGATTTGGCCTTGGAGTACAGAATGAAGCAAGGAAAAGGCTAACAGAGTTTTGCCAAGAGAACACACTTGTCATAGCAAACACAGTCTTCCAACAACACAAGAGAAGTCTCTACACCAGATGGTCAATACTGAAATCATATTGATTATATCCTTTGCAGCCAAAATGGAGAAACTCTATACAGTCAGCAAAAACAAGACCACGAGCCAACTGTGGCTCAGATCATGGACTCCTTATTGGCAAATGCAGAATTAAATTCAGGCTCATAGTTTCATTGAGTTAGACGAAAGTAGGGAAAACCACTAGACCATTCAGGTATGACCTAAATCAAATCCCTTATGATTATACAGTGGAAGTGACAAATAGATTCAAGGAATTAGTTCTGATAGAATGCCTGAATAACTACGGACAGAGGTTCGTGACATTGTACAGGAAGCAGCAATCAAGACCACCCCCAAGAAAAAGAAATGCAGAAAGGCAAAATGATTGTCTGATGAGGCCTTACAAATAGCTAAGAAAAGAAGAGAAGCTAAAGGCAAAGGAGAAAAGGAAGGATACATCCATTTGAATGCAGAGTTCCAAAGAATAGAAGGAGAGATAAGAAAGCCTTCTTCAGTGATCAATGCAAAGAAATAGAGGAAAACAATAAAATAGAAAGACCAGAGATCTCTTCAAGAAAATTAGAGATATCAAGGCAACATATCATGCAAAGATGGACACAATAAAGGACAGAAATTGTATGGACCTAACAGAAACAGAAGATATTAAGGAGAGGTGGCAAGAATACACAGAAGAAGTATACAAAAAAGACCTTCATGACCCAGATCACCACAATGATGTGATCACTCACCTAGAGCCAGACATCCTGGAATGTGAAGTCAAGTGGGCCTATGAGCAAAGCTAGTGGAGGTGATGATATTCCAGTTGAGCTATTTCAAATCTTAAAAGATGATGCTGTGAAAGGGCTGTACTCAATATGCCAGAAAATTTGGAAAACTCAACAGTGGCCACAGGACTGGAAAAGGTCAGCTTTCATTCCAATCCCAAAGAAAGGTAATGCCAAAGAGTGTTCAAACTACTGCAAAACTGCACTCATCTTACACACTAGCAAAGTAATGCTCAAATTTGTCCAAACCAGGCTTCAACAGGACATGAACTAAGAACTTCCAGATGTTCAAGATGGATTTAGAAATGTCAGAGGAACCATAGATCAAATTTCTAACATCCAATGGATCATCGAAAAAGCAAGAGAGTTCCAGAAAAACACCTACTTCTGCTTTATTGACTACACCAAACCTTTTGACTGTGTGCATTACAACATATTATGGAAAATTCTTCAAGATATGGGAATACCAGACCATCTTACCTGCCTCTTGACTATCTGTATGTAGGTCAAGAACAACAGTTAGAACTGAACATGGAACAACAGACTGGTTCCAAATCAGGAAAGGAATATGTCAAGGCTGTATACTGTCACCCTGCTTATTTAGCTTATATGCAGAGTACATCATGCAAAATGTGTGGCCCGATGAAGCACAAGCTGGAATCAAGATTGCTGGGAGAAATATCAATAACCTCAGATATGCAGATGGCACCACCCTTATGGCAGAAAGTGAAGAAGAACTAAAGAGCCTCTTGATGAAATTGAAAGAGGAGCATGAAAAAGTTGGCTTAAAAATTCAACACTCAGAAAGCTAAGATCATGGGGAAACAGTGGAAACTGTGGGTGACTTTATTTTGTGGGGCTCCAAAATCACTGAAGATGGTGATTGCAGTCATGAAATTAAAAGACACTTACTCCTTGGAAGGAAAGTTATCAACAACCTAGACAGCATATTAAAAAGCAGAGACATTACATTGTTAACAATGGTCTGTCTAGTCAAGGCTATGGTTTCTCCAGTAATCATGTATGGATATGAGAGTTTGACTATAAAGAAAGCTGAGCACTGAAGAACTGATACTTTTGAACTATGGTGTTGGAGAAGACTCTTGAGAGTCCCTTGGACTGCAAGGAGATCCAACCAGTTCATCCTAAAAGAGATCAGTCCTGGGTGTTCATGGGTAGGACTGATGTTGAAGCTGAAACTCCAATACTTTGGCCACCTGATGTGAAGAGCCGACTCATTTGAAAAGACCCTGATGATGGGAAAGATTGAGGGCAGGAAGAGAAGGGAACGACAGAGGATGAGATGATTGGATGGCATCACTGACTCAATGGACATGGGTTTGGGTGAACTCTGGGAGTTGGTGATGGACAGGGAGGCCTGATGTGCTGCGGTTCATGGGGTTGCAAGGAGCCATACATGACTGAGCAACTGAACTGAACTGAGGGAATTCCAGAAATACATCTACCTCTGTAACATTGACTACATCAAAGCCTTTGACTGTGTGCATCATAACAAACCGTGTAAGGCTCTTGAAGAGGTGGGAATACCAGACCATCTTACCTGTCTCCTGAGAAACCTGCATTGGGTCAAGAAGCAAAAATCAGAACCCTGTATGGAAGAACTGATTGGTTCAAGATTGAGAAAGCAATTGTCTGGGCTGTCTTCTGTTACCCTGTTTGTTTAATCTATATGTTGAGCACACCATAAGAAATGCCAAGCTGGATGAGTTACAAGCAATTAACACATATAATACCTCTATTTCTATCTGAAACTTTTATGAAATAAATAATTGCTTAAAATTGTTCAGATAAACAGAGAACACCATTTTTATGGTGGCTGAACTTTATGAATGCTATTAAAATCAATTCAAGTTCTAAATGGAGTTAATTATGACACTGAGTCATAATGGTGTTTCTTTTTGTAAGACGGCAGAGAAGTGTTGTTAATAATAGAGAAGTGAAGAACTTGACAGTAATGGTTAAGAGTTAAAAGTACCCTTTAAAACTACAGTCCAATTTTCTTTTGGCTTAGAAATTTTAAGTGACTCTCCTAAACTTCTCAAGGTGTCATTGGATTAGAGTCCAGCACTTTTCTTTTATCACAAAAATATTTTGTCTTTAAATGATGTGCTTCTTTTACTTCCTTCAAATATTTTTATGAAATTATTGTGTAATGAATATACTTGATATGTAGGTAAACAGTGAAAGATGAACCGCTCACCAGCTTTACTGTTTGATTTTTCCTTCTCAAAACCAGCCAAAGAAGAATCGGTCCCCATGTGTCTATTTAGTCTATATATGTTAAGGAGACAAAATATCCCTAAGTGACAATGATCAATTCAAGATTTTCACTTTATCATCTTACTTGCTTTTCAGCAGTATTTGAAACAATTGATCAGTCCTACTTTCCACCAAGTTTCCTTTTACTTCACTCTTAATTCTTTATGTTTCTAATTTCCTGAATCATCCTCCTTGTCTCAAAACCTAAATGTTAGAAAACTTCACAGTGTATCTTTCAAGCACTTTTATTTTTCATCTATGGTCTACTGAAATATTCAAGTCTTATGAATTTAATTAGCATGTATTCACTAATTTCCAAATCCTTTTATCAACCCTCAGTTACCAATTTTAGGTGTTTTTGTGTAATTACCTATAATACACAGCTTACATTAACAATACAGACGGATCTACTCTTAAAATATAGCTTGAACTTAACCATATGGCACCATGCATAGGTATAATCCTTGCCCAGGCCCTCATTTCCTTTGATCTAAAGTCCATATCTTTTTTCTATTCAATACCTTCATAAGTAATCTCCTACTTACACTAACAACTCCGTGTTGTCTATTCTCCATTAATCAGCAAAGCATATTGTATTGTTTTCCTGCTTAACGTGTTCTGTGGGTTCCTACACTAGAAACCCACTAGAAAGTTAGAACAAAATTAAAAGTACTATCAGGCTCTACATAATATGGTCTCACAGTTTCATATTACTACTGTAACAAACGAGTTTGAGCAAACTACATGAAATAGTGAAGGGCAGGAAAGCCTGGTGTGCTGTAGTTTATGGGGTCACAAACAGCTGGACACAACTGAGCAACTAAACAACAACTGTAACAAAGGACCAGAGATTTATTGGCTTCAAACAATACAAATTTGTTATTTTGTAGTCCTGGAGATTAGAAGTCCAAATTGGGTCACTGGGCTAAAATCAAGCTGTCTGGAGTGCTGTGTTACTTCTGGACACTATAGGGAAAGATTTATATACATATATACATATATATATATATATATATATATATATTTGTTTTTTTTTTTTTTTTTTACTTTATCTCAAGAAAAACCCTTGGGAGTCCCTTGGACAGCAAGGAGATCAAACCAGTTAATCCTAAAGGAAAACAACTCTGAATATTCATTGGAAGGACTGATGTTAAAGCTGAAGCTCCAATACTTTGGCCACCTGATGTGAAGGGCTGACTCATTGGAAAGGACCCTGATGCTGGAAAAGATTGAAGGCAAAAGGAGAAGGGGGAGGGCAGAGGATTAGATGATTAGTTAGCATCACCAACTCAATGGGCATGAATTTAAGCAAACTCTGGAAGGTAGTGGAGCTGGCATACTACCGTCCATGGGGTTGCAAAGAGTTTGGACATAACCTAGGGGCTGAACAACAACTTTCTTTCAGCTTCCCACATTTCTTGACTTATAGCCACTTTTCATCTTTAAAACTGACAGTGGCTAGTTGAGTATTTCTTATTTGTTTCACTGACACTGATGCTTCTGCCTCACTCTTTTAATAAGGATCTTTGTGATTACAGTTAGCCAACAAAGATAATCCAGCAGAATTATCTCATCACAAAGTTAGCTGACAATAACCACAATTTTGTTTGCAATCTTAATTCTCTTTTGCCATGTAATGTAACACATTCAAAGATTCTAGTAATTAGGATGTGAACAATTTTGTTGGGCCATTATTCTGACTAGTCCATCGTCTTTGGCTACATCCACACTCCTATTCCAAAATACTCCTCCTTCTTTATTCCACACATTAATGCTAATGACCATAATTTTCTTCTAACATATCAAGTTTTCTCCTATATCAGGGAATGTAAATGTCTGCTACTTTTTACTTGGAACAGTCTTCCCACATGCTTTCAAATAATTTTTTCTTCTTTCACTCAGATTCTATCCAAATTCAGATCTCAAGAAGTTTTTCTTTATCATTCTACTTATAATTTGCTTTGATCTCTTCAACCTTTTTCCAGTTAGCCATCTTTATTATTTATGTATAGCTTGTGGGGCTTCCCAGGTGGTGCTAGTGATAAAGAACCCACCTGCCAATGCAGGAGACATAAGAGATGCAGATTCATTTCCTGGGCCAGGAAGATCCCCTGGAGGAGGAAATGGAAACACACTCCAGTATTCCTCCCTGGAGAACCCAAAGGACAGAGGAGCCTGGTGAGTTACAGTCCATAGGGTCGCGCAGAGTCAGACGCAACTGAAGCCACTTAGCACTCACACACACACATATCTACAAGTATCTATCAATCATTATGTTGTATTTTTATATAATAGTGTATCTATGTGTGTGTATATATAAATTTTTCTGAATTCCCAAATTGGAATATAAACTAACTGAAGTTGAAAAATAATTTCATATTACTTATCAACATCTTGTCAGTAATTGAGATAGTGCTTGGGACCTGATAGGTGCTCCATAAACATTTATCGAATAAAGAAAATACCTTTAAAAATCCTTTGTAATTACAGGCTTTGTTGTTACTTATTTGCTAAGATGTGTCTGACTCTTTGTGACCCACAGACTGTAGCCCAACAGGTTCCTCTGTCCATGGGATTTCCGAAACAAGAATACTGGAGTGGGTTGCCATGTCCTTCTCCAGGGGAACTTCCCAAACTAGGGATCCAACTCTCATCTTCTACATTGGCAGGCAGATTTTTTTTACTATAGAGCTACCAGGGAAGCCCTGATTATATACTACTGAGAGGGTAACAGGCAGGAAGGCCAGGGGTCTTCAAACGGAGGAAATAGGCTGCAAGTGCCAGACATTCTTATTTCTCTTAAGTGGCAGGAGGAACCAAGCTAGGGATATATATATATATATATATATATATATATATATATATATATATATATATTTTTTTTTTTTCCTTCCTTCTCTATACAAATTTAAAAGGAGGTTTCTCTTCAAGCTAGCAATATAATATATATATATTATATATATTATATATATATATATATATATATATATTTTTTTTTTTTCCTTCCTTCTCTATACAAATTTAAAAGGAGGTTTCTCTTCAAATGCTGTTTTGCCATGACACCCAGTTTCTCCTGACGCTAACTATTCTCAAACCTTGAGCTAACCAATATATTTTTTCTTATGGAAATGTTTGTCTTAAGCTATGTTAATGTACCCCAGACTCTGTCTTCAAGTTCCACTAAATGGCTCAGAACCTCCCTGACAAACCAGTATGTTATACTCAGATATCGTTCCCCTAATGTACGTAAACGAAACTATTTGTATGGTAATCTGCTTGAATCTTCTACAAGATTCAAGTCAATCATTTTATGGCCTGGGATGAATCATCTGGTGCCAGGATTATCACAAAATGCAATTTATGGATGAGGGGCCTGGGGCCATTCTGAGTTTTAAGACATTCCTTTCTTTTCATTAACAGACTGCTATTGACTATATAACATCCAGACGAAGACTAGCAGGGGGGTCTCTTTCTGCCCGCTTGTGATGCCTATGTCAGAAGCTTTCTCTATCTCCTTTATACTTGAATAAAACTTTATTACACAAAAGCTCTGAGCGATCCAGCCTCGTCTCTGGCCCCGGATTGAATCCATCTCCTCCGGAGGCCAAGAATCCTGGCATCTTATTGTTCAGCAACAACCTTTCACTACCATCTGTTAATCTACACTATCCATTTTATACCCTTCAAGAAAAAGATATTTTTTGTTTCCAAGAGGAAATATTACAAGTTATTGAAGTACTAGAATTGGGAGACTAATATTTTGAAGTGTTGCTCAAATTTACATCAGTTCATGTCTGGGATATAACTCTTACTTTTTTGCTTTTAGCATCTCAGAAAATTTTAAATGTAACACTTTATAATTAGATCATTGTTAATGTTAACTTTTATTCAATGGCTTCCTTCATAGTTCAGTTGGTCAAGAATCTGCCTACAATGCAGGAAACCCCAGTTCAATTCCTAGGTCAGAAAGATACTCTGGAAAAGGGATAGGCTACCCATTCTAGTATTCTTGGGCTAACTGTGTGGCTCAGCTGGTAAAGAATGTGTCTGCAATGCGGGAAACCTGGGTTCAATCCCTGGGTTGGCAAGATACCCTGGATAAGAGAAAGGCTACCCACTCCAGCATTCTGGCATGGAGAATTCCATGGACTGTATAGACCATCAGGTCCAAAGAGTTGGATGTGACACAACACTTTATAATTTGATCATTTTTAATGTTGACTTTTACTAAATATGGCAAATTCAAGTTTGTGTGAAAGACTCTTAGTTTGTCTCTTTTAATTTTGTCTCTCAAAAGATATAGCAGTTAATATACAATCATTTTAGGGGGAAAAAAAAAAAAGTTTAAACCAGAAAAGAAAATATTACAAAATCAGAAAGATAAAACAGAAATCATAGTATCATAGCTGATATTTGTGAATAGGACTTAAATGCAAAGAAATCACAGGTAAATCATAATTGTACAAATACTCAAACAATTAGAAATTGGGATGTATAGGGACAAGAAACAAGTACTTTACTTTTGCTGTGAAGTCTGGATAAGTGTCATCACATAAAGGCAGTATTTAAAATTAGCACATCACCAAAATTAAATTCAGAACTCCTTGCTGACCATTCAGGATTAGAAGTAAAGAGACAGAGAAATCAGAACCTTAAGTATGCATCATTCTTGGAAATCAATTTTAAATTTATATTACCTAAAGGGTGAAAAAACTTCAGATACATTTGCATGACACTATGTTATGACCTTGTATAATAATCTCTAATAAGTTAAAATGTGAGCCCAGGGGACTGGGATAAATAAAAATTATATCATTATAAGGTTGAACTAAAAGTAAAAAAAAAAAAAAAAAATAACAATTACAGCAGAGAGTCAGGTTATTCAAAAAACAAATAAAATGTATTTCATCAAAAGAATGAGCAATAATGGAAATTTTAAAGAGTCATGGAAATCAGTATTTTCAAAATGTTCACAGATATAGTATCACTCATAACTTAAATATTGATTATGAAAAATAATCTATAATTTTTTATGTATATCTGAATAAGACTAAGATTACAGAAGTTAACATATATATTCACTTAAAGGAGAATTCTGAGAAGATGGCAAAGTAGGAAGCCTGAGGAAACTGTTTCCCTACTGGACAATTGCAATGGCAAAATCTCTCTGATGTAATTATTTTGGAGCTCAAAATCCTAGTGAAGGTTTTCAACTTCCAAAGAAAAGATGTGGATGGTAAACTGCACTTAATTTTGGTGAATTTTAGCTCTTAGCATAGTAGGAATTTTCTATGTCCCACCCCCAGACCTGTGACAGGCATCTGTTCACTGGTCACTGGAGAGATCAGTGCAGGAGACAAGATAGGTGAAAAAAGGGCCTTGTCCTCCAAATATCTAGTCAGTGCTCTGATAACTGGTTCCTGCTTCTGATCACAGAAATACCAACTAAAGACTCAGTAGCCGTTGTTCTGCTTCCCCACATTGTGGCAGGTTCCTCCATCTTTCGCTAAAGTGATTCCCAGGGGACCGAAATGGTCAGTGCTCTTTCCTGCCCTTCATTTCTCTCTTTTCTTCTTTCGGAAAGCCAGAGATTCCAAAACAACTGCGTATACCGGGAAAATAAAAAGTGACCATACGTGCTCAGGATAAGGTGAAGACTCGGCAAAGACCAGAAAAGACCTTAAATTTACACCTCAGGTTGATTCTTAAACTAGAAACAGCCTATAACAAAAAAGAAAAAGAAAAAAACTGGGCAAGGAGGAGAGTCTGATTACCAGAGCTATCAGATTTAAATGTCCAGTTTTGTATAACATCAACAAAAATCACAAGGAATTCAAAGAAATAAGAAGGCAAAAGTCAACAGAAACTTCCCCTGGAAAAGACCTGATAACATATATACTAGATAAGAAATTTAAAATGACTGTCTTAGCGATGCTGAAAGAACTAAGGGAAGAGGAAGAAAAAGTCAAGAAAACAATGTTCTAACAAAATAAAAATATCAATAAAGAAATAGAAACCCTAAAAATAGGAAATAAAAAGAAATTCTGGAGCTAAAAATTATCATAATTGAAATTTTAAAAATTACTAGAAGAATTCAAAGACTGAGTTGAGCAGGAAGAAGAAATGATTCACAGGCTTGAAGACAGGACAAAGGAAATTGTTGAGTCTGAGGAACAACAACAATAAAATCTAATTCAAATATAAGCAAAAGAGGTGAATTGACATGTCTCCAAAAAGAAATAGAAATGGCAGTAAGCATGTGAAAAGATGCTTAACATCTCTAAACATTAGGAAAATGAAAATTAAAACTACAGAGACATAGCAGTTCACTCCTATTAGAAAGACCACTATCAAAAAAAAGAAAACTATGAGAATTTGGAACCCTTGTGCACTGTTGGTGGAAATGCAAAATGGTATATATATATATATTTTTTTGTTTAATTAATGTGGAACTAACAAATGATCCAGCAATTCCACTTCTTGTTATATATCCAAAAGAATTTAAAGCAAGTTATCAAAGAGATATTTGTGTACCCACGTTCACAGTATTCACAATAGCTCTAATGTGGCAGCAACCCCGTGTTCACTGATGGATGAAAGGATAAGCAAAAGGTGGTATATAGATACAATGGAATGTTAGTTAGCCCTAACAAGAAAGGAAATTCTGACATATGCAATTACATGGATGAACCCCGAGAATGTGCTAAGTGAAATGATGGTCACAAAAAGATAGATACTGTACAAGTCTATCTATATGAAGTGTTTAGAATGGTCAAAAATCATAAAGACAGAAAGTAGAATGGTGGTTGCTAGGGAGCAAAGGAGAGTGTTAACTCTTTAAATTTAAAGATATCTTTAAGTTTCAGGTTCATAATATTAGTATTTTACAATATGAAAAGAATTTATGGAGATGGATGTGGTAACAGTTACATAATGTTTTGAACGTATTTAATACTACTGAAGTATATGCTTAAAAATAAGATTTTAAATGCTATGTTTCTTTATCTTACTATAGGTGAACATATAAGTAGATATATGTATGTATATATCTGTATATTCATTGATACTAAAAAGACACTGGATAAGTTAAAACACATACAAGTGAATGTATACCTATACTTCCCTTGCTAATCAAAGTTTCCCTACCTGTCATTCATAGGTAATAAGACATTCTTTACCTGGAGTAATGGTTCTCACTGGCCTTGTCTCCAGAAGTTGCATACAAATAGAAAGCCAAACCACAAGCCCCACTGTCATTATCCCTTAGAGTTAAATTCTAGAATGCTTCAGGAGGCCAATAAAGCCTGAGGAGATACAAACTACCAAAAAAAGAAAAAAAAAACAGGACATGACTAATTTATAGGAGCTCATTTATGAAGAATATTTGTGGATACGTAGTCAAGCAATGGTGGACCACAAGGTGAAAAAAAAAAAGTTTTGGCTGAATGTATTGATTTAATTCAGTAATTCTCATTCAGACATGATTTTGCCCTCAAGGAGACTTTCAGTAAATTCTGGAAGGGTTTTTGTTTGACAAAACTAGGGGAGTTTATAATTGTCATCCAGTGGGTAGAAGCCAGGCATGCAGCTAAATATCTTATAATGAACAAGACTGATGTCCTACAATAAAGAATTTTCAAGCCCCGAGTGTCAAATGTGCCCAAATAAAGGAAATGTGACATAGATGTGTTTACTACACAATTTAGATTTAATATGTAAACCTAAGCAGCTAGTCCTAATTGTTTATTTGGTTGGTTCAATGTGAGGAAATGAAACAAGATTGAGTTATCATAAAATCCTTAGAATGATGTGATAAATATCAATAAAAACTATTGAAATAGGTTATAATATAATAACTATTATATAACTTATTCCATAACTATTCCACTACCATACTGCTCAACTTAAAGACTGAGAAGATTATTTTACCATCAAGGCATTGAGAAATTAAGCACTGTTATGGCAATTTCTTACAGGCTAAGGATATTGGTAGATATGGTAGTAAAAATGGAAGATATTTCAAGGGAAATGATTTGACCTAAGAGTAGCAGGGACATATTAAAACACTTATCTGATAGAGTTAAGATATTGGACTGAAAGATCAAAATAATGACCAAAGAGTCTACCCTATAAGGACAAAACCTGGTATATGAAAATTAACCAGGGTGCCCCTAGGACCAAAATATGGATATCTTGTTTAAGTTCCTATTTTAATTTCTACAACCAAAGAAAATGCTACATTTTGATGATTAAAATGGTCAGGCTTGAGTTACCAATGCTTTTGGAACAATTTTACCTAAATTCTAGATCTGACTCATTTCAGAGCCTCAGGGTCTTTCAAATGAAAGGGGAAAGAAATATTGAAAAAGAAACCTGAAATGATATGACTGGTATGTATAATGCATTTCCAACCTATTTCACATCTGCAAAGAGACCTGCAGCAATTTAGCAGTTTGCATGATAAAACAAAAGGGGAAAAATTTTGAAATAAAAGTATTGCCATGTGGAGCAGATTCATAATATTCCTGAGAATATAATGACTTGTATAAGGATGTCAGTCATCCAACTTCCCCTACAGCCTCGGGCTTGCTAAGGTCTTGAGACAAATAAAATGAAGTTAGTCTAATAGTACAGTGGAGACTATTCAGAAACTTATCAAAAGAGACTTCACCTCACCAAGAGGGATCCCATCCACTATTGAAGGCACAATACCTCATCTTCAAGTCTCTCCAATGGATCATAACTCAGGATTTGTTGACAGATGAAATTGGCATGGTAACCCACTCCAGTATTCTTTTCTGGAGATTCCCATGGACAGAGGAGTCCATCGGGCTATGGTCCACAGGATTGCAAAAAGTCAGACACAACTGAAGCAATTTAGCATGCATGCATGAACAAGTTTGACCCATTTTTCAAATCACACATGGAATTTACTTATTCAGTAAATATTCATTTAAATAAAGTATTGAATTCATTCCATAAAGTAGGGACTTTCCTGGAGGCTCAGATGGTAAAAGAGCCTGCCTACAATGCCAGAGACCTGCGTTTGATCCCTGGGTTGGGAAGATCCCCTGGAGAAGGAAATGGCAACCCACTCCAGTACTCTTACCTGGAAAATCCCATGGATAAAGGAGCCTGGTACGTAGCCTATGTCCCCTGCCCAGTCCATGGGGGCACAAAGAGTCAGACATGACTGAGCAACTTCACTAAATATTCATTTAACCCCCAGTTATGTGTAAAAGACAGCTCTGGTTTGAGGTGGCTCAGATAATAAAGAATCTGCCTGTGATGTAGGAGACCCAGGTTGGATTCCAGGGTCAGGAAAATCACCTAGAGAAGGGAATGACAACCCACTCCAGTATTCTTCCCTGGAGAATTCCATGGACTGAAGACTGGTGGGCTACAGTCCATGGGGTCACGAAGAGTCAGACACTGGCTGAGTGACTTTCACAGCAACAGAGAAAATGCAATACAAATAATCAAAAGTCTTTTCTTTGTAGAAAGACTTGCTCTTGCTGGAGTGCAAGGCAAAAATAAGCAATGAGTATCATAAAAAACTCAGTTATATATTGTAAGCCAATAAATATGATGGAGGACAAAAGTAAATCTGAGTTAGAGAATTTTATTGTGTCTGTTGCTGAGATAGGGTAATTTAGGGTAGTCAACTCTGAGATCATATTTGAATAAAGATTTGAAGGATACTGGTACTGAATCAGGTGGATAATTGGAAAAACATTGTTTTGAGCAGACGGACATTTTCATGTAGTTGGTGCATGAATAAGAATGACACGGAGACCAACATAATGGGGTGAGAGTAAGGAGATAAGGCGGGAGGGTAGTCAAAGGAGAAGTCAAGTCAGAGAGATAAAATGAGCACATGGCAGGGACCTGTATTCCTACTATATTCCTGAAACACTGGATGCCAGAAATAATCAGCAAGTAGTACTGGGGGCAGGAGGAGAAGGGGGTGACAGAGGATGAGATGGTTGGATGGCATCACCGACTCAATGGACATAAGTCCGAGTAAACTCCGGGAGTTGGTGATGGACAGGGAGGCCGGGCGTGCTGTGATTCACGGGGTCACAAAGAGTTGGACACGACTGAGCGGCTGAACTGAGTACCGGTGACTACCACTGTGTGGTCTTCTGTTTTCCCAATACTTCACTCACTCCTCTCCTCTTCTTCCTTATAGCTAGATATGGCATCAGCCTCAAAATCCATGTCCTATGTATGCTGTGTGGTAGTCTTGCTATCCAGTCTAGGTGCCCCTCTGTTAGATCCTATGGCCATGAATTGAGAGGACAAGGTATGCCCCCAGACATCCCAAACACAATAGTGAAATAAGGACAATATGACTACACTGTGCAATTTCCATCATAAGGAAAAGGGTAAGACATACACAGTGACATGCTAGTGTCAGAATATATTGACTTCCAAGTCCCAACTATTAAATTTTCAAGAAATTTGTCAGTTAACATTACATTGGTAGCTTGAAATTGGCTGTGGTGGGTATACTTCTACCAGGGAAATCAGCAAATACTAAAAATCAGGGTTATATTTCCCCAGGGAGCTGGTTGTCAAATATTTACTTATCAATAAAAAACTGAGGCCTTCCACAGTCATTTAAAAAAAATTAACAGTATATATTTTGGGAGTGTTCATTACCCTGGGGATAGGAATGATCTCTTGTTAATTTTTGATTCTGCTTCTGGAAATTAGAGAAGACCACACTCCCTCTGTGACGGCAGATTACTCAGTTCTCTTTCTGGAAATTCAGGGCTAGGGGAACAGGGGTAACTTTTGGCCTCAAATTGTCCAGACCACTGCTTCTTGAGAAAGCACCCTGCTTTCAAAAATCCAGAGGCATTGTTCTTCTTTAATTCCAATATATTCTTCATGCCAGAAATAATACACAATATTATTTTTGAGATACAAATTTTACATCTCTCTATTTTTTGGATTGCTAACTCATGTGTCTTTTTCTCTATTTCTTTCCAGTTATCTTGAAACTCTTAAGCTTTAGTGAGAAAGTCACATACCTATTCTTTTTTTTCCCCTGAGGCATTTTGTACGTTTGAAAGGATATAAATTCAAGTAGGCTCTACATTCTTAACTTGATCTTTGCACTGAGACACTTTAATCCATTCATTGGTTTTTAAAAGTGACAGAAAGCAGGTCAGCAGTTGCCTGGTGAGGCTATAGAGGAGGGGTAGATTACAAAAAGCACAAGAAAACTTTAGGGGGAGCTGGCATTGGTCCTATTCCTGTTTGTGGCAGTGGTTTCTTGGATTGTATACATATGTCAAATCTCATCGTCATATATACTTTGAAATATGCAGGTTATCATATTTCATAGTAATAAATGTGAAGTGTATATTGTCATCTGATATTTACAAAAAGCTTTTGCAGTTTTATCTTTTTCTGGTTGTGTGGGGCATGGAAGGGTTGGGGAGTAAAAAATGCCCACTCCTTAGTGTTCCTGTAGACTTTATACTTATTGGGAATGAGCTAATCATTTTTTAAAGTCATCTTTCCCTTGTCAGTGCCAAAAGTAACCAATACACACTATTTTTTATAAATGTTCTATTATTTTTTTTTAAATCTTCAGCTATATTTAGGTCTTTGATCTTTTTTTGAGATCATTTTTGTGTATAATGTTAGAGAATGTTCTAATTTCATTCTTTTATATAACCAATTTTCCCAGCACTACTTCTTGAAGAAACTGTTTTTTTTCCCCCATTGTATATTCTTGCCTCCCTTATTATATATTGTGTAACCATCAGTGTGTTGTTTTATCTCTGGATTTTCTATCCTGCTCAATTTGTAAACTCAAAATGAATTAAATACCTAAGTGTAAGACTGGACACTATAAAACTTTTAGAGGAAAACATGGTAGATCACTCTCTGACATAAATTGCAGTAAGATCTTTTTTGATCTGCCTCCTAGAGTAATACAAATAAGCAAATAGGACTGAAGTAAACTTAAAAGTTTATGCACAGCAAAGGAAACCATAAACAAAATGAAAAGGGATCCCACAGAAGGGAGAAAATATTTGCAAACAATGCAAATGACAAGGGATTCATCTCCAAAATTTGCAAATAACTCATGTGATTCAATATCGAAAAAAACAAATATTCCAATCAAAAAATAGGCAGAAGACCTAAATAAACATGTCTCCAAAGAAGAAATAGATGGGTAAGAGTCACATGAATAAATGCTCAACCTTGTCAATTAGTAGAGAAATGCAAATCAACAACTGTAATGAGGTATCACCTCACACAAGTCAGAATGGCCAACATCAAAAACTTTACGAACAATAGAAGGTGTGGAGAAAAGGGAACCCTCCTGCACTGTCGGTAGGATGTAAGGCTGGTACATCACCATGGAGAACAGTATGAAGGTGCATGTGCAGTAAGTCACCTCAGTCATGTGTGACTCTGTGCACCCCCATGGACTGTAGCCAGCCAGGCTCCTCTGTCCATGGCATTCTCCAGGCAAGGATACTGGAGTGGGTTGCCATGCCCATCTCCAGGGGATCTTCCTGACCCAGGGATCGAACCAGCATTTTTACATCTTATGCAGGCATGTTCTTTACTATAAACGCCACCTGGGAGGCCCCTATGAAGTTTCCTTAAAAAACTAAGTATAGAACTACCATGTTAGCCAGCAATCTCATAACTGGGCATATATCTGAAGAAAACCATAATTTGAAAAGATATAAGCACCCCAAAATTTATTGCAGCACTAGTTACAATAGTCAGGACATATAAGCAACCTAAACATACATCAACAGAGGAATGGATAAAGCTGTTGTACATATATACAATGGAATATTACTCAGTCATAAAAAAGAACACAATAATGTCATTTGCAGCAACATGGATAGACCAAGAGTTTGTCATATTGAATAAAATAAATTAGACAAAGGCAAATATCATATGATATCCCTTATATGTGGAATCTAAAAAAAAAAATGGTAAAAATGAACCTTATTTACAAAAAAAAACAGAGTCACAGATATAGAAAACAAGCTTATGGTTACCAAGAGGGGAATGAGGAAGGGATAAATTGGGAGATTGGAATTGACATATACAGACTACCATAGATATAATAGGTAACTAGCAAAGTGTTGTGTTAGTCACTCAGTCGTGTCTGACTCATTGCAACCCCATGGACTGAAGCCCACCAGGCTCCGCTGTCCATGAAATTCTCCGGGTAAGAAAATAATACTGGATTGAGCCGCCATGCCCTTGTCCAGGGTAGCTTCCCAACCCAGGGATCGATCCCAGGTCTTCTGCACTGTAGGCAGATTATTTCCTGTTTGAGCTACCCAGGAAGCCCTACTGTATAGCACAAGAAACTCTACTTAATACTATATAATGGGAATAGAATCTAAAAAAGAGTTGATATATATATATATATGTATAACTGATTCACTTTGCTATATAGCAGAAATTAACACAGTATTGTAAATCAACTATCCTCCAATAAAACTTCATTTAAAAAAACTCTTCACCTAAATTTGTATTTCATTAAGTCAAATATTTAACTACTGACTAACACCTGCAAGCCTCTAGTATCTTCATTTTCTTTTGCCAGGTCTCTAAGCCACAGTCATGTAAAGATAGTTTTATATCACATTACACTTCTAGGAGAACATTTATTTTTCAGTCATAATAGTCTAGGTTATTCAGTGTAATAAATAACTTCCCTGATATTAATTATTTTAAACATCATGAAATTATATCTTACTAACTTTTGCAGTTAGTGTAGTGGCCTTAGAGTAAGCATTTGCCAAGCAAAGAGCAAAACAATAAGGAGAATTCATGCAAGTACAACAATGGGTTGGCAGAGAATTAACTACTCGTCTTTACTCTGAGATTCAAGTTACCAGACCAAGTGCTTTGTGGAACTATGTTAATAACTCCCTGTACAGGCAAGTAGTAGAGATAGATTTGTTGCATGAGGAAGTAAGAAATAATAGGTGGTGTTTGGGGTGTAGAATGCTTGTAACTGCGATTATGGAAGCCTGCTGAATATTGGCAATGACAAGGTCTAGAGTATGATCATGGTGGACACAGAACAATCAGAGGACAAGATCATTAGTCAAGAGTATTTCAAACAACTGAGAAACCAACGCATTGGACTTTTCATCTAGGTGTATAATGACATCACTAAAAATTAGTTCTGGAGTAGAACTGGAGACAGCAACATAAACCATAAGCTAAAATTATTAAGAAAGGAAATGAAGTGAATTGAGCTCACAAATATTCTCTGTTGCCTTGAGGAAAAAATAAAGTATAAGCACAACAATGATAGCTACTCATATTTTTTTTTATCAGTGGTGTGTTACCAGTATAACTATATTTTAACAAATTTTACATTTATATTAAAGTATTCCCCACTAACTTTTACACAATTTAGGTCATGATCAAATTTACATTTTGGTTCATCGATGACAATATATTGATATGTGATCATAAAGTGACATGAAGGAGAATGGAAAATTGTAGAGAAAATAATCTGATAAACTCTAGAGTTGAAGAGAAAAAGAGTGTATTTCCATTTGTGCTGGTAATGGTATATTATATAGAGAAAGATCTCAAAAGAAACATGTCTAAATTGTGGAATTGTATTGAGTCTTCCATCAGTTAGGGATCTGAAGGTCTGAAACTGCTTTATATTAAGAAATGTTGCACATTATCAGAATTCATGGAAGGTAGAGTCTATATCCCACTATGGAATGAAAAAGGATACTGCTCATCCTTTCTTGCACATTGGACAATATGGTATATGATGTTTCCATTAAGAAGGGAGAGTGAAGCATCTTTTCAGATGGGCACAGCAATATTCAAAAGTCTCTAGAATTCAGTGGAAGTGGTTGTAAAGCCCATTTCTGGTGTCCAGTGTTAGTGGTATTGGCCATGCAGATAACAAACTGTCATATTCAGCTATGGTGGCATGGTTCTCTCTGGCCTCCTTTTGTTGCATGCTCTTTTCTGCCATTGCTTCACTCATCTACTGATTTTTATTTTTCTGCCTCCTTAAGTCAGAATTTTTTTTTTCTTTTCCTTAACTCAGGCAGTTTGTTTCACTTGCAATTAAGAACACTGACTGTAAGGAGTCTCAGAGATATAACAAACAGAATGGGAGGGGAGAAATCCTCATAGAAATCAAGTCTGAGCATCATCTCAAATAGAAGAAAGACATGAGTCCTTAATTTAAAAGATCACATCAAGTTTTAAGTAAGAAATACAAAAATACTTTCACCTGAGACTCGTCAGACTGAAATTACAGAATATCAAAGAAAAAAAAAAAAAAAAGGACTTCTTTAAAAAGACTGAAAGACTGGCAGATTTCTCATTTGGAACAATAGATTTCAGAGACAGTAGAATAATGCATTCAAAATAATATATTCAAAATAACTGTCAATCTAGAATCTGATTCTTTTTTTATCAGCCATTCAAGGATAAGAAGAATTAAAAGTCTTTTTTTAGGCTAAAATTATAATGTTATCCCTCATAGGCCTTTACTAAGAAAAGTGCTACAATATAAATTTCAAAAAAGAAAACAATACAAGATGATTCAAAATTAATGATGATTTTTTTAAAAAATGATAAAATTGATATTATGTGGTAAATAAGTATTCAGAGCAACAATTAAAAATAATGTTTTTAAAAAATAATGTTTAAATACAGCTTACAATCTAAAGTGTATCTACTTTGAAGTATATATTTAATATAGTTTGAAAATTTTTATGATGGTTTATATATAATCACCAGAACAATAAAGACAAAAGTATTGCCATCAACCCAAAAGCTCCTTTATGTCCCATTTCTGTCAATTCCTGTGTAGTGACATAGAAATAAATAATCTGCTCAGCTCTTTCAAGAGAACATGTTAGAGGGAACGTGGTTGTCTCCTCTCTGGATCCACAAATGCTCTCATGACAAGACTATGCTTCCAGGAGGCTACTCCCAGCAAAAGATTAAGCACCACAGAAATGCTAATGCTGCCCCTTTCCTAGAGGTTGTGGGACACCTCCAATAATGTCTACACTAGGCTGGTCACAAATGAAAGCTCAGCAGCAGTCACCCGTGACCCTTCCTACCCACCTTACTTACAACGTCTCCTTCCCCTTAGTCTTAACAGGCATTTCCTCTGTTAACATCTTTCACATTAATTCCCACTTGGTGTTTGCCACTCAGTTCAGTCCAGTCACTCAGTTGTGTCCAACTCTTTGCGACCTCATGAACCACAGCATGCCAGGCCTCCCCGTCCATCACCAACTCCCAGAGTCCACCCAAACCCATATCCATTGAGTCGGTGATGCCATCCAACCATCTCATCCTCTGTCGTCCCCTTCTCCTCCTACCCTCAATCTTTCCCATCACCAGGGTCTTTTCCAATGAGTCAACTATTCGCATGAGGTGGCCAAAGTATTGGAGTTTCAGCTTCAACATTAGCCCTTCCAAAGAGCACCTAGGACTGATCTCCTTTAGGATGGACTGGTTGGATCTCCTTGCAGTCCAAGGGACTCTCAAGAGTCTTCTCCAACATCACAGTCCAAAAGCATCAATTCTTAGGCATTCAGCTTTCTTTGTAGTCCAACTCTCACATCCATATATGACCACTGGATAAACCATAGCCTTGACTAGACGGACCTTTGTTGACAAATAGTGTCTCTGCTTTTTAATATGCTGTCTAGGTTGGTCATAACTTTCCTTCCAAGGAGTAAGCGTCTTTTAATTTCATGGCTGCATTCACCATCTGCAGTGATTTTGGAGCTCCACAAAATAAAGTCAGCCACTGTTTCCCCATCCATTCGCCATGAAGTGATGGGACCAGATGCCATGATCTTAGTTTTCTGAATGTTGAGCTTTAAGCCAACTTTTTCTCTCTCCTCTTTCACTTTCATCAAGAGGCTCTTTAGTTCTTCTTCACTTTCTGCCATAAGGGTGGTGTCATCTGCATATCTGAGGTTATTGATATTTCTCCTGGAAATCTTGATTCCAGCTTGTACGTCATCCAGCCCAGCATTTCTCATGATGTACTCTGCATATAAGTTAAATAAGCAGGGTGACAATATACAGCCTTGACTTACTCCTTTTCCTATTTGGAACCAGTCTGTTGTTCCATGTCCAGTTCTAACTGTTGCTTCCTGACTTGCATATAGGTTTCTCAAGAGGTGTGTCAGGTGGTCTGTTATTCCCATGTCTTTCAGAATTTTCCACAGTTTATTGTGATCCACACAGTCAAATGCTTTGGCATAGTCAATAAAGCAGAAATAGATGTGTTTCTGGAACTCTTGCTTTTTCGATGATCCAGCAGATGTTGGCAATTTGATCTCTGGTTCCTCTGCCTTTTCTAAAACCAGCTTGAACATCTGGAAGTTCACAGTTCACGTACTGCTGAAGTCAGGCTTGGAGAATTTTGAGCATTACTTTACTAGCACGTCAGATAAATGCAATTGTGTGGTAGTTTCAACATTCTTTAGCATTGCTTTTCTTTGGGATTGGAATGAAAACAGACCTTTTCCAGTCCTGTAGCCATTGCTGAGTTTTCCAAATTTGCTGACATATTGAGTGCAGCACTTTCACAGCATCATGTTTTAGGATTTGAAATACCTCAACTGGAATTCCATCACTTTGTTTGTAGTGATGCTTCCTAAGACCCACTTGATTTCACATTCCAGGATGTCTGGCTCTAGGTGAATGTGAGTGATCACACCATCGGGATTATCTGGGTCATGAAGATCTTTTTTATACAGTTCTTCTTCTTGCCACCTGTTCTTAATATCTCCTGCCTCTGTTAGTTCCACACCATTTCTGTCCTTTTTTGAGCCCATCTTTGCATGAAATATTCCCTTGGAATCTCTAATTTTCTTGAAGAGATCTCTAGTCTTTCCCATTCTATTGTTTTCCTCTATTTCTTTGCATTGATCGCTGAGAAAGGCTTTCTTATCTCTCCTTGCTGCTCAGAGGACTCAAATTCATGCGAATGTAAAGAGAGGGACCCAAGAAACAGTTTGTAAAATTAGATTTTGAAACTGACTCATTTATCTGTCTGGAACACCATGTTTAGATTTGCTTTCTATAATTTTAGAGTTCTATACACATATACAATTTATATTATTGAATCTGCTTCTCTAAATTATGCATGACCCATAATTCCAATATCTCAGATTTAGATAAGCCCACATATTGCTCCCCAGGAAACTCCGAAGGAGCACTCTTTCCCCAGTGTACTTATGGCTAATAATTATTCTGTTAAGATATTTCCTCCAATGAAAGTAGTGACTAAGTAAATAAACACCACGTTTAGTGTAGCAAAAATCCCTGAAAGAATGTTATGACAATTAATTTTAAATGATTCAGCTATGTTTTTTATTCTCAGTTAGCTTTTAAAGGCTAGGCTATATTGTCCTGCAGTTTCTCTTCTTTTGTCAGTTATTATTGTAATGGACAATGAATCACTGTGAACCCACATCCAAAGCCAGTTGTGTATGTACATGTTACATAAGCAGTTGATTTGGTATTCATAATTGACAGTTCTGGAAAGCAATTTATGCAGTTTTTCTTGCCAGTCCATACTGATACTTGAGTTTTAGGGTCTTATTATTTTTGTTTAAGGTTTGTTTTTCCTTACATCAGAAGTAAACTGGAAGTCAAATCACTGCAAGTCATTCTAAATACTTACACCTAAGGACAAAATAGAGGGCTGGAGAGAGCAAAAGAAAGCGCTATTACTGAATAGCGACTTCAATAATGTAGAAAAAGTAGCTTAGAAGCAAGACAATAGCAAAACACTATTCGCAGCAACAAGAGAAATATCACTAGTCTGCTTAGTACTGGCCCTTTTTGTATTTTACTTTGTTGAAAACAAATTTGCAATTTCTTAAAAAAAAAAATATGTTTTGAGCTTCCCTGGTGGCTCATTTGGTAAGGAGCCCACCCGCAATGCAGGAGACCGCCTACAATCCAAGAGACATGGTTTCAATCCCAGGGTTGGGAAGATCCCCTGGAGAAGGAAATGGCAACCCACTCCAGTATTCTTGCCTGAGAAATCCCATGGACAGAGGAGCCTGGCGTCCATGGGGTCACAAGAATTGGAATGACTTAGCAACTAAACCACCACCAAAAAAAAAAAAAAAAAATGTTTTGAAGATTGTTTTATAAGAATCAACTTCGTTTGTTTCCATTTAAACATAATTTTTTTGGTTGAAAACATAACCTTCATATTTACTGGAAATAAACGACTAAAATAAAAGTCTCTACTTTTAAAATTAAGTAAAACAATATATTCTAAAATAGCTAAAAATAGTGATATTCATCTTATAGTTAAACATAGCACGCTGCTTTTTATAAAAGAGTTGGGTTCCCTCATGATAAATACTGCAAAAAAAAATTCATGTTCAGGCTAGAAGAAAATTGGCAGTAAAGATTAAACTCACATTATACTAGAAAGGCAAGGGATTTCAACTTAAGCCTCAAGCAACTAGAAGTTCTAGTTAGAAATATGTCAGTAAGATTAAATGGTTCAAGCTTTCCTCTGGGTAATGTGGACAGGACTGAATTTTCAAACATACTTTATTGTTAAAGAATGGGAGCAGATATTGGAAAGTAACTTTTGTTCAATAAATACTAATAAGTCCTTATTACATGCTAGGAACAGTTCTAGGTTTATAGCAGCAAACAAAAGCAAACAAAACCTCTACATTACGCAGCTTATATTTTAGTAAGTCAACTTCTAAGTCTGGACGTAAAAATTTCCAGTGTAAGGAACTTCATATACTCTTTTTTGAGTATTTATATTTAAATTTGGATAACTTTAAAACAGATTCCCAAGGCTGTGATGAAAATATAACTCTTGCATTTATTTATTATAAAACCAAAAATTTCCCTCATGTCTAAACATAATTAGGTGCCACTCAAACAAAAATTAAAATTTCCTTGGAAATGTTTTATCATGTGTGTGTGCACGTCTGTGTAACTGACTGAATTACAACTTAGTGCTTTTTAAAAAATTATTGTAAAATGTAGAACTAAAAAGGAATTCCATAAGAACATTACATAGTTCAAAATCCCTGTATCACCTAATGAATATTTTGAGGTAATCAGTTCATTTTTATTTCCCCAGTAAAATATTTTTGTTTATTGTAAAATGGTATAAACTTAATTTTCTGAACAGCTGCTATGTTCCATGAAAACATCTGAATTAGTACTAAAAATTAGAAATTTTAAAAGATTCTATTCAAATATCAGGTTGTCTATGAGTAACAGTAAAGTTGATTTTTAAATTATTTCACTGCTAGTAGTACAGTTTTTTTTAATTAAATTAAGCCTCAGAATTATAATAAAATTTATTTATAGATCTGTAGGATAATTTTCTACTCTAGGTAACTCTGCAATATTTCAGCTTGTAAACTAGGCTTTCACAGGTCTTTACTTGGCTAAGAAATATGAACCATTCAATTCATGAGAAAATGTATTATTTGCAACCATCATTATTAGCTTATGATTAATACCAGGTCATATTTATTTGAATCTAAGTTTGTTCCCATAATAATCAAGCAAATATTAAAAATTAAACTACAGGAATATAGGCAAATAGCAAATGAACATATCTCACTGAAGGAATATTGCTCCAGTATAGATATTGATTTTGAGGTCATTTATACAATATACCTAAAAGCCTTTCTAGGTTAGCTGGTACGGTTAACGATGGAGTTTAAACTTAACTCTACATTTCCTTGCTTCTCTGATTTCCATTTAGACCTTTAACATCATTTCAACACTATTGTTTTGGTTCAGTACCTTCTTGCTAAGCAGCTCAGAATTTCCATCAGGGTTCCTATGAGCTCAAAGCAGGACCCACTAAAACCTTCTTTGACAAATAACCTTCTGGTAAGTGTGACTTGTGTGGTAAAAGCACACTTATTCATGGCTGACATAGTCTTGTGTCAAAAGAACATAAAATTGAAGTTATAGTTAATAACCTGCCACTTGGTATTACACCTGAATTTTTGGTCTTTTTACAGCTAAGGTTGTAAGAGTATTTCCATTAAAAATTGATTTTCAGTGGTTTGTAACTTAACTGCAAATGATCTGTCCATGAGAGATGAAAACTGATATATGAGTGCATCCCTTAGGAGCCAATACATAATTAAATTTGCATGGTTGTTTTAAAGTTAAATCACAGTAGGTTAAGGGTGATATAAAAAAGCCATGGGTTTAGGGGAATATTGTAAATTAAATTTAGGTTAGATTCCTTTAATTTTTAATTAGCAAATACTATTAATTTAAATAATAATTTGATTTCATAGAAATTATAAAAATATCAAAGTGCATAACATTTTTGCCTTTAAGAATGTGGAGGTTCAACCACTTGTTGGTTATCAATACTAGGAACATTCTACAAAGAACATGCTTTGGATTTTGCTGTTGATATTCACTTTATACAAATTAACCTTATTATTTATAACTTTAAAAAGCACTTATTATTTGAACCAATACTTTCTCTGCACAAGATACTATACCAGTTGTGGAGGCTTCACAAATAAATAATACTGTATCTGCATGAAGGAGATAACAGTTTACCATGTGAAAAGAACATCACACTTAATAGAGTGATAAAGGCATACAGAAATGGTCTCAGAAGAGGAAGTCAGGACTGGAAGTTGGAGGGTAGAGGATTTTAACTATTTGTCCACAAAACAAGTGAATTTGGAGATAATAGATTCACCAAAGCCATAAATGGAAATGTAAGCTTCTTTTTGAATGATCTAGGGACACACTACAGGAAAGGAAAAATCAGGATAAAAATCAGGCATAGGGACATATTTCATTACTAGGCAATAGAACATCACTGACTCTGTTTAGGCAGAATTTTGTCAATGTCAGAAGACTAGTTGAGCAAAATTAATCTGGAAATACCATAAATTGGCATTATCATATTTTGTCTGAGTGTGGACTTAGGTCAGATTCCTGTGCTTCAATTCTAGAAGCAATATTCCCTTGCTATGTGAATTTGGAAAAACCTTTTATCTCTCTGGTCTACAAGTGGTTTACTTCTCAAGTGCAGAAAATAAAAAATAAAATACCATACCTCTTGTGTGCTATTGTAAGAATTAAATGAGAGAATACACATAAGCATATGGTGCTATGCTTAAATATATGATAAGTACTAGCTGTTATTATTATCAAGGTGAATGAACAGAAAGAAAGAAAATAAATAAGACAAAAAATTTGGAAATAAATACAATTGTTCAAGACAGAATTACTGATGAGCCTGAGTGACAATTTTAATCAACAAGAATCAAAACAAAATTATGCATTAAATATATAAAGTGTGAAAGTGAAATAAGCAAGACTAAGAAATAGGTTGGATTTGGGTGACGAAAGAATTGTGAGTAAAAGAATTATGTCCAGATTTCAAGCCTGGATGACTGGGAGTGTGAAGGTAGTTTCATGACCATAAAAGGGCACCATTAATCATAACGATATGGTTACAGGATGAGTTTAAATATAAATGTTAAAGCTCCATGTGTTCATTGGATATATAACTACCTAGAAAGTAGCTGTAAATATGATGAGGAACTTTAGTATAAAGTTTCCTTTAAAATATATAAGAAAAAATTTAAGTTTACAACTGCAATATATAGAGAAACACAATCACCATTCTAATTCTTCATTGCCCATGTTCATTATCCTTGCATTATAATGCACATAAATAAAAGTAATATGGAAATTTTAAAAATATACATGTATAATACCAAAGATGGCAATGCAAACTATCATGTGTTTAGTAAATTGGAAATATATAAATAAGTCTCCAAAATTTGGGAAGAGGTAATAATGTAAATTACAAAGATGAAATAAAAGTATAAATAAAACACAGTCAAAAAAATCCTTGACTTTCCTAGAAACAAGGAATGCAAAGCAATATGATATATTTACATATATAAGACTTAAAAATTACTGTCTTCAATAAATAATATCTACAGTTTTCAAGATTATAGGGAAAGCAATGTTATCCTACAACACAATATTCTGAATATATTAGTGATGCAACTATAATATTAGTCCTGAATCTTTTATTATCCTTTTTGATATAATTTTGCTATATCTTCTTTCGTTTCATGGGGGTATTACTAAATCAGTTCAGGAATTTGCATCAGGTTCTGTTATTCATGTATTTCAGGAAGAAATTAAAGATTCTGTGACTGCCATATGGGTGATTTACTGTTTAAATGTTTACCAGTTTTCCTTGGTCAAACTATATTTTTACCACTACATGTTCACATCTGTGAACATGCAGTCATTAATTCTTGAGCCAGGCTTTTGTGTCTCAGGGGAGGCCGGGAGACTACAGCTTTTCTATAAATAAGAGGCAAGGTGAAACATCACCAGCCCAGGTGGGATGCATGAGACAAGTGCTCGGGCCTGGTGCACTGGGAAGACCCAGAAGAATCGGGTGGAGAGGGAGGTGGGAGGGGGGGATCAGGATGGGGAATACGTGTAAATCTATGGCTGATTCATATCAATGTATGACAAAACCCACTGAAAAAAAAATAAATAAATAAAGGAAAAAAAAAAAAAAAAGAGGCAAGCAGAATACATGGGCCAGGTTGGAGGGGTATGGGTCTGTCTAGGAAAGATTCCATAGAATCTGGTTTGGTTACAATATTATCTTTTCTTTCAGCAGCAAATGTGAGTTCTTTAAATTATCTTGTGATCTTAATTTATTTCCCAGCACCAGTGTTTGAAGAATATTTTCTTTAAGATCTATATTGAATCATCCCTTAGTTTCCATTATGAATCCTACCACAAAATATAGGTGTTTTAAACTAATGGATAATTATAAATATTTTTACACTTTTCTTCATCCCTCTCAAATGTCCTTTATCCAATATATTTTTCATTCTGTTCTGAGAACAATATTTCTAAAAATTCCCAAAGGTTAAATAATGTATTCTTCAATAATAACATGCATGTTGTATAGAGAGGAACCAAGAAACATCAAAAAAGGAAAGACTTCTTTGGCATATTTATTCCCCTTGAGATAATACTAATTATAATAATACTGGTAATATTTCTAATAATAATAATTTTACTGAAAAATATATTTAGCCCTTTCTTGCATAGAGAGTAACAATGAGGAAGATATACTATTGATCAAAAAATTATGGCTAAGAGAACCAAACATGTAGAAAAATTTCCCTTGCTCTTATCAACTATGATCTTACAGTACCTATTTCTTATCTAAATCTAGTCACTTCATTGGATGGCAGATACTGGTGAAGCATGGAGAAAAGCCAGTCAATCATTAAAGAGAGAAAAAATGCAATGAATAAACCCTCAATGAGCAAAACAAAACAGAAATAATTTTTGATCATCAAACACACACACATGCACATACACACACACACACAAACAGGATTTAAATTGAACTCAAGTTCCACATCAATAGTTCATATATATCGCCCATCTAACATAATATAGCACAGTGAAACACCTGCAGAAAGTAAAAATATGCAGGAAGTATAGTGAAAAGAAAGAAACATTTCTTAAGAAATAAAATAATTGAGAGACAGGTAATATATGAAATTGCTATTACTTTCTAGTAGAAATTGCAGTTAGTGGTCATCAAATAAGTGTGTGTGGGGAGGTAATGAACCGTGAATATAAAAACGGACATCAGAAAATAGAATAAGTCAAAGTAACAGAACACAGATGGGTAGTGTAGAAAGAACACAAGTTTGGAGACAAAAAATATGATTTTGAGTTGCTGTTTCACTGCATATTTACTGTATAAGCCTGGGGAATTCACATCCTTTCTTTTAATATCTATTTCCAAATCTATAATATAAAGTGTTAAAGGTATGGTTTATCTATCTAGAAATACACTGAGGTATGGAGGAAGAGGGTGTGGCAACCCATTCCAATATTCTTCCCTGGAGAACCCCATGAACAGAGGAACCTTGCAGGCTACCATCCATAGAGTTGCAAAGAGTTGGACATGACTGAATTGACCTAGCCTGCCTATGGAGTTAAATCCAAGTCCCATAGCAATATCACAGCCAAGACAGGGCCTAGGTTGGTCTTCTTCCAAAGTCTGTGCTTTCTATTTCTGTAAACAACAATGACTAAAGCAGCAGGAAGAAAAAGTTTACATGAAAAATGTGCAGATCTAAGTGGACAGCACTGATCACTTGGCCACTGGCCAAGGTGTCCAGGTATTAATTTGTTAGTTCACTCACTAAACATTTATTAAACTTTTATTAAACATTTGTCACTCACTAAACATTTATTACCATAAACCAGACATTGGATCAGACAGCAGACGGGGAATCTGATGATTTCAAACTACTGAAAGAAAAGGATTCATGATCAGTAAAAGAGTAAAAGACTGTAAAATAGTAGTCACAGAAATGACACATGAAAGACTGATATTAGAAGAGACAACATTGGCAATGAAGACTTCAGTAGGGTGAGAAGGACTGTGACAACTGTAATGGAAGTTTTGAATTCCTTTAAAGGCATCTTGGGAAGTAATTGAGATTATGCGTTACTGGGCTTCAAAAATACATGAACTGTGAACTTCCAGATGTTCAAGCTGGATTTAGAAAAGACAGAGGAACCAGAGATCAAATTCACAACATCCATTGGATCATAGAAAAAGCAAGAGAATTCCAGAAAAACATCTATTTCCATTTTATTGAGTATGCTAAAGCCTTTGTGTGGATCATAACAAACTGTGGAATATTCTTAAAGAGATGGGAATACCAGACCATCTTCCCTGCTTCCTGAGAAATCTATGTACAGGTCAAGAAGCAACAGTGAGAAGTGGATGTGGAACAATGGACTGGTTCCAAATTGGGAAAGGAGTATGCCAAGGCTACATATTGTCACCTTGCTTATTTAACTTATATGCAGAGTACCTCATGCAAAATGCTGGGCTGGATGAAGCTCAAGTGAGAAGCAAGATTGACAGGAGAAATATCAACAACCTCAGATATGCAGATGACACCACTCTGATGGCAGAAAGCCTCTTGATAAACGTGAAAGAACCTCTTGATGAAAGTGAAAGAGGAGAGTGAAAAAGCTGGCTTAAAATTCAACATTCAAAAAACTAACATCATGGCATTGGTCCCATCACTTCATGGCAAATAGATGGGGAAACAATGGAAACAGTGAGAGACTATTTTCTTGGGCTCCAAAATCACTGCAGGTGGTGACTGCAGCCATGAAATTAAAAGATGCTTGCTCCTTAGAAGAAAGTCTATAAAAAACCTAGACAGCATATTGAAAAGCAGAGACATCACTTTGCTGACAAAGGTCTGTATAGTCAAAGCTATGGTTTTCCAGTAATTACATATGGATGTGAGAGTTGTACCATAAAGAAACTGAGAGCTGAAGAATTAATGCTTTTGAACTGTAGTGTTGGAGAAGACTTTTGAGAGTCCCTTGGACTGCAAGAATATCAAATCAATCAATCCTAAAGGAAATAAGTCCTAAATATTCATTGGAAGGACTGATGTTGAAGCTGAAATTCCAATACTTTGGCCACCCGATGGGAAGATCTGACTCATTGGAGAAGACCCTAATGCTGGGAAAGATTGAAGGCAGGAGGAGAAGAGGGCAACAGAGGATGAGATGGCTCAATTCCATCACCGAGTCGATGGACATGAGTCTGAGCAAGCTCTGGGAGTTGGTGATGGACAGGAAAGTCTGGCATGCTGCAGCCCATAAGGTTGCAAACAGTCAGACATGACTGAGCAACTGAATTAATTGAAACTGAGAGTTGTCTTCTTTTAATTCTTAAGGTACATTTATCAAGTAAGCATTCCTTTTGTGCTTATGATAAAATACTAAAATATTGAGAAAATCATAGTGTTTAAGTTGTCTAGTTTTGAATATTTTATGAAAAATAGCAATAAATAAGCAAAAAAAGAGATTCCAGATATCAAAGAAACTATCTTGTGAAGAGAGCATATTTTGCTAAAACAAGAAACAAGAATAAATAAAACTTTATCAGTACAGACCTTCAGAAAATCATAATTACAAATGCTATTAAGGAGAGTGTGTTATAGATAAATTACATTCCAAATAGAAGATTCATCTAGTGATTTATAAGAATTTATTCATGTGTTTCAAACGTAAATTTTTTGATGTCATTACCACTAATGTTTTTGCAATCCAAGAGCTCATAGTTGGACATTACATTGCTGCTAAATATGTTGCAACTAGACCTTTTGTGATATCTACATTCTTCCTGTTAATTTGTAACATCACATTGTTCTTTAAATATTTTACATATGAAAGTTCATATATCCCATTCCTCCTTATTATTCTCTATAAACTTGTTACTGTTTTCATTCTTCCTACCGTTTTTTTTTTTTGGTATGCAAAACTAATATTTTCAATGGATTGAGGAAATTTCCATGCAACTAAACTTTATATGGAGGGAAAATCAGATGTGGAATTACTTGACTTTAACCAGTTAGGTTAGCTGTAAGTCTCCTTTTAATTATTATCCTAATCCTGTCAATTCTAAGTAAGACCTGGTTTTTAATATTATACTCCTTGACTTTTAACTTTTGTTCCAGCATTCATTTTTTTTATTAACCTTTATGTCAACATTTGATACTTTCCTCTCTGCATTTTAAGTACTTTTTTTTTCAGATGTGGCACAAAATGTCAACACATTTCCGTTTACACATCACAGCTGCCATCTCCCTATTTCATATTAAAAAATAATTTTTCTATGGCCAACTCAAAACCATGGCATAATCAGGACGCTCCAATGATTAAAATATTCTAGAAACAAAATCTATAATATATCCCTGATATTCTTTCTCTAATATTACTTCATTGAGAAAAAAAGTGATTTCAAGTCACTTTATTATCCAACTTAAAAGCATTTATTAATAGTTTCTCCCTCTCATCTTCTCATTTTATTATTTTTCTAGTCATTTGTCCTTTGGACATAACCTGATATGGCAAAAATATCTGCAACTGGTAAAGGATATTTTGCTTTTGGAATAATCTTCATATTTTCCTATATATTGATTTACCTTCCTGTAAAATAGATAATAATATGTGACTAACTTGCATGGCCAGCAGGCTTCTTTGACTTTACTAAGGTCTTTGAGGCACTTGAATGCAAAAAGAAATTGAAATCCAGGACGTTATTACTGTTGTTATGTAGAAAAATGATATTAAAATACAACTGTATCTTTATACTTCCCCTGGGCCATTGTCCTTTATGTTTTCACTTTATTCACTTTTCTCTGTGTTAGACTGCCATGAATATAAATTTCATAGGAGATCAAAGGCTACTAAGCACAATGCGTGTACTTGAAACACCCCCTGTAAGGCAAGAATTAGTTAAGCTTTTTGGTCTCCTCCTCCTAAATCTATATAAAGGTCTATGCCTTTGGTAAGTATATTTTATTTTCATGGGACTATGATTTAGTCGGTGTATGTATAACTACATGGAGATACTGAATGTGTTGGAAAGATAAAATATGTTAGCTTAAAATCTAATTTTTTACATGAATTACTTGCCTTAGTAGAGTGGATGGCACTTTCTTAAATCATGCATGACAGAAATTTATTTTCTCTTTTCAGTCATTTACAATAAATGTTTTGTCTTGTGATGGTTTTAATGTTAGTCTAAGTGTAAAATGAAATTTTAAAAAAATCCATCTGAGAGAGGAAAGTATATGGATGTGCATATTTTCAGGTTACTTTTTGACCCACATTTTCCAGAGATGATATATGACATTTATATTCCCCTGGTTTCCTTTCAGAGCAATGGGTCATGATTATTTGGAACAAAGTGATACAGCTTGGTGTAAAATCAGTTGCCATGTTGCTTGGATAAGGACAGCAATCTCAAGACTCCTGAGACTTTCCAACAAGGTTAAAATGTGCTTACAGATGTCAAAAGCATGTATACAAATTAGGGAAGAAAGAGAGTGAAAAAACGTGCAAAGAGTTTTATGTGGTGATAGACACTAAAATTTAACATCAGCAACTGTTTTGAGGGCTCCAATTACATAACTTTCAGAGGAAACAAAATTATCCTAAACATTAAAAATTAACACAAAGGCTTGAAGTTTGTAACTGATTTCCCTCTGTGTTTAACATTTCATAATTTGAGGTCAGAAAAAAGTGCTTATCCTTTCAGAAAAAAAATGTAATTGCTATAAATTTATTATTTATTTTTTCTCTTAAGTATTTTTGACATAATTTCAAGTTCATTAAAAAGTTATAAGAATCATACAAATCATTCCATTAATTCCCTTCCCCAAATGTTAACATCTTAATACACTTGAAAATAAGTTTCAGGTATATTGTTCCTTTACCAATAAACTGTGGAAAATTATGAAAGATATGGGAATACCAGACCACCTGACCTGCATCTTGAGAAATCTGTCTGCAGGTCATGAAGCAACAGTTAGAACTGGACATGGAACAACAGACTGATTCCAAGTTGGGAAAGGAGTACTTCAAGGCTGTATATTGTCACCCTGCTTATTTCACTTATATGCAGGAAACACTTATAAACATCTTATAAACATGAGAAACACTGGGATGGAAGAAGCACAAGCTGGAATCAAGATTACCAGGAGAAATATCAATAACCTCAGATATGCAGATGATACCACCCTTATGGCAGAAAGTGAAGAAGAATTAAAGAGTCTTTTGATGAAAGTGAAAGAAGAGAGTGAAAAAGTTGGCTTAAAACTCAACATTCAGAAAACTAAGATCATGGCATCTGGTGCCATCACTTTATGACAAATAGATGGGGAAACAGTGGAAACAGTGGCTGACTTTATTTTTCTGGGCTCTATAATCACTGCAGATGGTGACTGCAGCTGTGAAATTAAAAGACATATACTCCTTAGAAGGAAAGTAATGACCAACCTAGACAGCATATTAAAAAGCAGAGACATAACTTTGCCAACAAAGGTCCACCTAGTTAAGGCTATGGTTTTCCCAGTGGTCAAGTATGGATATGAGAGTTTGACTATAAAGAAAGCTGAGCACGAAAAATTGATGCTTTTGAACTGTGGTGTTAGAGAAGACTGTTGAGAGTCCTTTGGACTGCAAGGAGATCCAACCAGTCCATCCTAAAGGAGATCAGTCCTGGGTGTTCATTGGAACGACAGATGTTGAAGCTGAAACTCCAGTACTTTGGCCACCCGATGTGAAGAGCTGACTCATTTGAAAAGCCCCTGATGCTGGGAAAGATCGAGGGCAGGAGGAGAAGGGGATGACAGAGGATGAGATGGCTGGATGGCATCACGGACTTGATGGACATGTGTTTGAGTGGACTCCGGGAGTTGGTGATGGACAGGGAGGCCTGGCGTGCTATGATTCATGGGGTCACAAAGAGTTTGACACGACTGAGTGACTGAACTGAACTGAACCTCTAAATGCTTTAGTATATTTCCTAAGAACCTGGGCTAATAATAAGATTAATCTCTTTTCTGTTATCACAGTACAAGCAACAATTTCAGGAAGTTAACTTCATTATGCTTCCCACATGGCTCAGTGGTAAAGAATCTGCCATTGCAGAAAACATAATTTAAATCCCTGGGTTGGGAAGATTCCCTGGAGAAGAAAACGGCAACCCACGCCAGTATTCTTGTCAGGGAAATCCCCTGGACAGCCTGGCGGGCTACAGTCCATGTGGTCAAAAAAGAGTCTGACATGACTTAGCAACCAAACAGCCACCTCAATATGGTACTGTTATCTAACATACATACGTTATTAATATTTCATCAATTGTCCCGACAATGTCCTTTCGAGCAAAATACAATGTAGGATTACGTATTGCCATCATTTGTCATGTCTCTTTATTCTTTTAATCTGGACTAGTTCCTCAGTTTTTAATTGTTTCATGTATTGATATTTTTAAAGCTAATAGTCCATACATTTTGTACAGCGTCTCTCAATTTGGGTTTGTCTTATATTTTAACACGATTAGATTCAAAGCATACAGTTTTGTCAGGAATACTTGTAAACATTACTGTCATTTTCTCTCAGCAGGCTATGGAATTTTTTTGTTCCTTTTCTGGTGATGTTACAACTGATCACTGGGGTAAGATGGTGCAAGGTTTCTCCTGATATAAAGTTAAATGCAGCCAGGCTTCCCAGGTTGCACAGTAGGAAAGAATTTGCCTGCCAAAGAAGGAGATGAAAGATACTCTGATTTGATCCCTGAATTGGGAAGATCCTCTGGAGAAGTAAAGGGCAACCCACTCCAGTATTCTTGTCTAGAAAAGTCTATGGACAAAGGAGCCTGGAGAGCTACAGTCCATTGGGTCGCAAAGAGTTAGACCCAACTGAAGAACTGAGCAGGCACGCACACAAAGTTAAATGTAAACATTTATACATAGACTGTTTGTATATAAGATTTGCCAAGTTTCCATTATCACTTTCAGTAAAGTCTTACCTGTTTTTTTTCCAATGTGTATGTAAAGGTAAGGTACATGAAATATATTTTTAAGAATAATAACGTGAAATACACAAAAGAAAAAAAAAAGAGAGAGAGAGACAAAAGGAAGAAGAAAAGGGAGAGAGGAAAGGAGGAAGAAAAACAAAATGGCTTTTGCCTCAGGCAGATTTGTGCTTAGAATGTCATTTTGAAGTGTATTCTAAGTTTTGTTTTGTCTTCTGAAATACATGGATACAATTTTTTACCTTGCTTGGTTGTTTTAGATTAAAAATAAAATATATATTGGCACAAAGAGAGCAAGTACTCATTGTAGGTTAGATAGCAAACATATTGTAAGCTCTGATCAATTACCCAAAATAATTAGGAGTTAGTGTGAATTTCTATTAGACTCCAAAGAAGACAAAGTAACCTGCAAATATAATATCTGATAAAGCTCATAGTAGGCCCTTCCCTGAGGGGTCTGATGGCAAAGAATCTGTTGCAAACCCTGGGTTGAGAAGATCCCTGGAGAAAGGAATGTCTACCCACTCCAGTATTCTTGCCTAGAGAATTCCATGGACAGTGGAACCTGGCGGGCTACAATCCATGAGTCGGACATGACTGAGCAATTAACACACGAAGCACATATTAGTTGTGGAATCCTTGGTCTCGATCATTCAAGCTAGAAAAAGAATATGTGATGAGCAAAGTCCTCTGCCAATTATTTTTTATTTAAGTCTTCTGCTGTATCTGACTTGTTGAAATATACCAAAATATGCAAGTCATTCCATACTTCATGTTATTACATTGTCAAATTCTCATGATAACTATCTTTCAGACATTAATAACAATATATTCTCTTACTTTAATTTTTATCTTGGTACTTCAGAAAAAAAAGAGATGGTACACAACTTTGAGAGTATTATTGTCTATGATAAAAATACTGAAAATGTAAATATTATTTCAAAAGTAATAGAATAGCAGCTCATTGTAATAATGTTAAAAAACATGCAATTGAGCTCTATTTTAGATCTCAAAGATAAAATATATAGAACATGTACATTGTTAGATGCATTCTGTTCTCTGGAAATCATTTTTATTATCTCAAATAAATTAACAAATGCATTATACTTCTTAATTATTTGGATAATCCAATATTTTTATTTCATTGCATTTAATTTATATGGGAGAATACATTTTGTTTAAGAGTAAATGTTTTGTTTAGAAAATTGAACAAATGATTATTGTAGTAGTGTTTAATCTAGAATTCCTCTGAAACAAATGACTACTTTCAGTTGAACTATATGTAGCAGAAAAAAGTTATTGCAAAATTTATCAAAATGGTAGACTTTCACATATATTTTTCAATGTTTCCTTGAGGATATTTTATAGCATGTATTGTTGGTAGCTTTCTAAGCATCCTCCATCCTCTTTCTTCCTTGTTACCAAAAAATTTATTTTATATGCCAGGTGGCTATATCTTTCAAGGCAACTTTCTGGCCTCAGGAAGTAAGTTTGATCAATCTAAACTACAACAGATATATTAGGAATAGGAATATGCCATAAGTATGAGGATATGGTGTATTTCTCAAAAGCGGGTCAGGAGAAGGTATCTGATAAGGCCTTTTAGAAAACAGATGGAAGGAATAATGTTTGATTATGACCGTACCTCCAAAGGTGATATTTTTGTGATGATGAGAGCAAGCTAGATCATAAAATCTACTCATTAAGGATGATAGGGAAAAAAAAGAAAATAAAAGAAATCTGAGTACTTGATAATATTGTAAAACTTCAATTAATCAATCCTGGAATTGCAGGCTTTTTCTTATGTTTAAGAAGTAATGTAGCTTTATTAAGTCATTTGTGGTTTGTTTTTATATTAACTGCAGCCCCAACAATCCTATTTGTGGTGCTTTGATAGGAAAGTAAAGAGATAAATAACATTGTTCATTCATTAAATAATATTTTGAGCATTTAATGTAACTCCAAATCATTGTGCTGGGTAATAAAAATACCTTTAGATTAAGACATGCTTCTAGCCATTAGTTGATTTTCATAATATTTTAAAATATTTAAAGTAAAAAACGAGTACTCATTAAAAATTAAAACACACACATACACGTCAATGAACAAATACAACATTAACTGTACATTATCTTAACTAGCTCTCTGCGTGTGCTTGGTCGCTCAGTCGTGTTTGACTCTTTGTGACACCATGGACTGTAGCCCACTAGTCTGCTCTCTCCGTGGGGATTCTCTAGGCAAGAATTCTGGAGTGGGTTGCCATATCCCCCTCCAGGGGATCTTCCAAACTCCGGGATCAAACCCAGGTCTCTCACACTGTAGGCAGAGTCTTTGTTGTCGGAGCCACCAGTGAACTTGCTCTAAGAGGAGTCCAATGAGATAATCCTGCAAAATTCCAGGCAGATCTTGGCACATGGTAAGCCCTGATGACTTAATTAATAGTAGTCATATTTAAGTGTAAATATTACTAGAAAAAGGCTTTGATATAATTACATATTCTGAATTGTAATAAAACATCTTTTTTAAATATGAGGATAAGTTATGTAAAACTGTAAACAATTGTTTAATTTTTATTTCAAATCAAATGCTTTTGAAAGAAAAAAAATCATCACTTGAAACTGCACTTAAAAACATCCAACTATTTAACACTTAAACACTGCAATAAAAATGAACAACTTCTTAAATTAGGGTGGTGTTATTGTGCTACTATATAAGTTCCAAGAATCTGAAAATTATAGAACTCTATGCCTTTACAATAGAATCCATGCATTTGTGGTTATTCTCAGGGAGCCCTGCTTTGTGTAAGCAATATATTAACCTTCTTCAAAATGTTTTTCCAAAATCTTGCTTAAGCAAGTGAAATTAAGCCATTCTCTGATGCTAGCAAAGAAGAAAGTAGTGTCATGAAAATGGTAATATCAATGAATTTTAATAAAATGTTAATAAATCACTAGCCCATGGGTAGAAAGGTAATCCTACCACATATTCTTAAATCCTTCATCAGAACAGCCCAAACATCTGAATTTCCATTTCTGTTTACATTTCCCTCCACCATAATTGCTAGTTTGTCACTATTTTTTACTTGCTTGGAGGCATTATTCTAAATGAATACATTCTGTGTGTAGAGACGAATCTTCACTCATCAAGACTGTCAATTTTGCCACTTTTCTTTTTAGTTATTCTTGTTAGTTACTCTCCTTCTGCTTTTACTTACTTAAGACATGTCACTCATTCAGCAGATGCACTGACAGATAGTTGACTGACATGTAAATTTATTCACAGAAAAGAGAAGAACATTTTTGTTCTGACGTTTTATTTTTATCTCTGTGTGCCATCTTTATTTGACAGATTATAAAGCCATATTCATATTAAAAAGCATCTTTAAATAAAGAGCAATTTGTCATATCAATATTGTCTTCCCACTTCTTTTATTTCCATGGCCTTAGAAGGCTTACTGAAAATAACACTTCTCACATGCAGAGATGGTAATCCAAGTAATGGTGACTAGCCACTGTTCCTATCTTTTTAAAATTCATTTCTGGTTTATTCAGTGTACACAGGGAAAAATGTATCATCTTTCTATACATGGAAACAAGTGGACTGGCATATACTCTGCTTGTCCTTTTCTGAAATGCTGGAAGAGACTGTAACTTATGGGCAGTAGGAAAAAAAGTAATAGTCAATTCCAATAACCTAGGAATAGGAATCAAGAAGAAAGTCTCTTGCATTTAAGAAAGACACTATACAGAAATGACAAACTCTCCTTTGCATGTCAGTGAAATGAGAAAAGGGGGGTCCTTAAAATTAAAGTGTATTTATTTCCTTTAACAGCTTAGGCATTGAAATCTCATAGCTCGTTGGTGAAATGGAGTCAAAATATATATATTTTTAATATTAAAAGTACATATATTTAGTATAATCTTTTTTAAGAAAAAAAAAATTAACAGTCTTCTCAGCTGTTAGAAATGAGCCACTAGTCATGCTTAAAGAGCACATGCCAAGTCAAAAGCCACCCACACACAGCACTCATGGACAGCCTAGTAGCAGTTTTAGACACAAATGAAGTAGATGCTATGAATGTCTGTCAGATGCTGTACATGACACTTTGTCCCATTAAACTTATTCTTTCCATGACTATGCTTGCTCAAGTGGTTCTTAAAAGCTAGATGGTCTCCATTTGAAAGGTCACTTAATTGTTTCTAAATAACTTAGGGGATATTCATGTCAATATAATAATGGGGGTGAAATAATGGGAACTCTCCCTTTCTGCAGTAGGCTATTAGTATTTGTTAGGTATGTAAGAGTTTACCACTTATGAAACCTTTCTCAGATATTTACTATTGCAGTATATTTATTTGATACTGTTGTAAGTCTAGAAGTGTTATACTAGAACCAAAAGTTGTTCAAAACTTCAAAGAAATACTTCACATTACAATGTGGATTTTGGAGAGAGGAGTCCAAAAGAAAAATATGTGAGAAAAATTAATATGGATAAATGTAAGAGTTTGAAAATGAATAAAAAGAGACTAATGGAAAGTTTTTTTTTTTTAATAAATTGCATGAAGGTTAAAATTCATTGTTTTGCTTAACATTAGATCCTGAGTGTCTAATGCAGATGTTACTAGCATGTAGTGAATACTTAATGATTGCTGAGTGAATGAATGAATACCCAAGTGCTACAGTTTGAAAAGACCCATACGAGCCACTACTTTAGCTAAATTCTTAATATTTTCATCTTTTCAATTTGCAACTGTGAATTGCTTTTAAACCTAAGTTTAAAAAATCATCAGTTTATAACTTTCAATTGGGTGTTTCGGTAACAAGAAGGTATGTGCTCTTTTCAAAAGAGTTCTGTTATCTCTGATGTGTGTTAGTCACTCAGTCATGTCTGACTCTTCACAACCTTGTGGACTATAGCCCACCATACTCCTCTGTCCATGGAATTATACAGGCAAGAATACTGGAGTGTGGTGCCATGCCCTCCTCCAGGGGATCATCCCGACCCAGGGAACAATCCTGGGTCTTCTAGATTGCAGGCAAGTTCTTTATTGTCTCAGCTACCAGAGGCTCTTATCTCTGGTACTCTTAACATGAAGTTAAAAATCACTGCTCCAATAACTACTCATCCACATTTCATGTACCTAGTTGACCTATTTTTCAGAATTCTTGAAAATAAAGGATCAAGCACACTTGACTATATATTGACATGAGCTAATACAAGGCAAGGAAAACTTGTTATTAATGAACACAAACAGTTTTCCAGCTCTGAAATGGTAAAAGAATTTGCACCTCAGTTTTTAATTGAATTTTTTTTCCCTATTACCGGGGGGACACCATTATGAGCTGACACCGGTTGGAAGAAGTTTGCTTGACCCTTTCAGCTCTTTCTTCTGTTGCATTCATAGCCAGTTGCCAGATATGCTCATTGGACAACTGATTGCCTGGGCTTGGCTGTAAATGCTTCATCTTGCACTTGGATATGAATTTTACATACAAAATACTAAGGCAGTCATTTCTTTGGCATGAAAAAATATGAATCCAAAACCTCACTGCTTCGTGACAAACCAAGATGACTGATGAATCATAATTTCTCTGAAAAGTTGACTTGAACAAAATAAATGTACCTCAGGACACTTATGCATTCCCAGTTCCCTGGTATTTATGCCTTTCTGTCCCAAATGTCTGGGATAAATTCATCTCATTTGTGACTATTTCCATAGACAAGAACCCTAGATAGAGTCTAATTTCCTTTTGTCAACATTGTTTTAATACTATTTGTTCAACGTCTCTTTAGTATTGACAGTTCTGTTTAATGTTTCTATAACAGTTCTTCCACAGGAAGCTATTTTCTGAATAACTTGAGAAATATTTTAAAAATTAATGGCCTCATGAAGAAAGAAAACATTGGTCTTATAAAGAAGTTGAATGATTTATGTGGGTTAATGTGACATTTTAACTTTTATTGCAGAATATTTATTCATTGTAGAATATGAGAAGAACGAAGAAAGTAGTAAGGAAAAAATTGGGGCATTCACCATATTTGCTCTATTTTTATTCTATGTGTAGACTTCTAAAAAATATACCTCTGTAAATGTGTAAGTGGATATATCTCACATGCAATGTATTATCATTTTTCCATGTTATTGTACATTTCCATCAGTTTCTATTTTAAAAATTTTATAGCACAATTGCTATGTATGCTACAAACCTTTTTCTAGCCTTATTCAATGTCCAGCAACTTGTCCATTTCTTTTCTAATGAAAACTATGGTTTTAAATTTTGTACCATTTTTATTCCTGGAAATTCCACTCTCTTCAACTTGTCTTATTTTTGTGATAATTTAAAAATGCACATGAAATGTATTTAATTAGATGGGTCAATAAAAATTCTAGGTGAGTTGTTATATGTAACTTTCTTTTTTATTTTTCCTTACACTAGGTTATATAGCCTACTGCTATTTTGAATATAATATTTAACATAGTATATTATCACTGGTAACATAATGTATGAAAATTGTTTGCTTTGTGTTTATTATTTTTGAATTTATCTTATTAATCAGATTCATATTTCACTTGATTATTATAGATTTTTTGGACATAAACTCATATAAAGTGCAAATAATATTAAACTTCCTCTTTTTTTTATACAGTATTTATCACTGTTCAAAAGACTATTTTTAGCTTTTACTGCCTAAGTGTAAATGAAAGTCACTCAGTTGTGTCTGACTCTTTGTGACCCCATGGTCTGGAATTCTGCAGGCCAGAATAATGGAGTGGCAACGCCCCTCTCCAGGGGATCTTCCCAACCCAGGGATCAAACCCAGGTCTCCCACATTGCAGGCGATTTCTTTACCAGCTGAGCCACAAGGGAAGCCCTTTATTGCCTAAGTTCACACTTAATATAATACCCATCTTCTGTACCTGTTTATTTTGTGAATTGGGAAGCTGAATTGCTTCTCTGCCTGGAATGTGAGTATTCCACCTCTCAAAACTGAGAAGTATAGTGCAATTTATGTGCAAAGGAACCCATCTTTATAGATAAACTTGCAAAATGCAACACAAGTGAGAGCATTTATTCATAAGATTGGTATGCTACCCCCACACATAGAGAACAAACATCATTTTGCCAGCCCAGTCAGTATGCCTTTGTCCTTTTCTTGCTATCTATAGAACAATATTCCCTCAGAAGTAGTTATAAACTTGCTCCATCACACACAGTTCTATCGAGAATGCCAATAAAGGCACTCATCCCACTCTGGCAAAATGATGGGCAAAGAACACAGGCAAGAACTATCAGTGTCTCTTGACCCTGAGAATCAGGATCTTCCAGCTATATAAGGCTGGAAAATGATGGGTTTGTTTCAGTAATCTAAGTTCCCAGAAACATTTCCTGCTAACTATAGTCCCTTTCCTGACCATTGAAGTTCATAAGTGTTTTTGAATCCGCTGAGACGTTTTCTACTTTTCAAAAATTTCTCTTTTCTCTTTTTTAAAATGTTTGTACAAAACTAAGCCAGACATGGTATCTGGTGCTTAAACAGGGAGGACCCTGAAATAATTTGTAAGAAAAATTTTAGAAAAAAATGTAATAACTGTAATCATTTAAGGTTAACTCCATATTTCTTACACTAATAATTTGAGACATGTTTTGAAAATAACTCAAGAAGAAAATATTGATTACTAAATAACAAGATTCTATTTTTAATTTTTAAGATTTTTTTAATGTACATATATACACATACTTGTTTGTATGTGTGTGTGTATAACATATATAGATGTTGGTCTATATTGTCAGATGTGCTTAATAGTATTAAATAATAATGTTAAAAATTCTATAATTTTATATGTCATATATTATTATATACTATACAATTATATGTGCTATTATATATTATTATATATTACATATATTATATGTATACATACAGACACACAAGTTTGCATTTTTTTTTTACAAGTTTGCATTATTAAACACACAATTTTATAGCCTGTTCTTTTAATATAATAAATAATGTATTGTGTAATTTAACCTCTTAACATTGTTTCTGGGCTTCCCTGGTGGCTCAGTGGTAAAGAATCCACATGCTAACACAGGAGATGAGGGTTCAATTCCTGGGTCAAGAAGATCCCCTGAAGAAGGAAACAGCAGCCCACTCCAGAATTCTAGCCTAGGAAATCCAATGGACCAGAAAGTCTGGCAGGCTGCAGTCCAAGGGGTCTCAAAAGAGTTGGACATGACATAGTGACTAAACAAACAAACATTGCTTCTACAGGCACTTATTGTTAAAAGTTTTATGTGTATTATAATATCACTAAGTAATTCCTAACCAGGAATATTTGGAATATTTAAAAATATAGTTATATTTTATTTTCTACCAATGCTGTAATTAATATTAAATGGTAAAACTAATAAGTTCTATGTCTCACAATTTTCTTTGAAAATTGATTAGAAAGTGAATTATTTAGTTTATAAGAAAATATTTTCTAATTTAAATAATGAATGTAAGATTCTGATCCCACACATGAAGGATCAATGCTAGGTACATTATAGGTAAGTCTTTTATATTTTTGTATATTGGGACAAATAATATAAGGGGGAAGATGAGGCAAATATTTTTTATAATTTATTTTCTTTAAGAACTTAATCAAATTCTTCAAAGAACTTTAAAACAGGCATTTGCATAAATAAACATGCTTTTAACTTGTAACTTTACATTATATTAAAAGAAAAAAGAAAACCTTTGTGAACAGCAATTCAGTTCAAATTAGATTTTTCCATTAGTCTAAAGGGAATAAAAACATTAGGTTTGATTTGCCAATCATTAGCCAGCTCTTCTGTATGTGGCTCTATGTACTTTTACCAAATTATATTTTCAAATTAGTTTAATTATAGGGTATTCTCAACAATATTAAGTGTTACATAAAAATAATAGCAATCAGAAATTAGATTTTCACAAAAAGAGATGAACAACATTTACCAGCAAGCAAATCATAAGCTGTCTTCAACCAGTGCCTCAGGCCATAGGGACTGTTGAAAACTTATTTTTAGATTCTTTTCAGAAACTTTGCATCTGGATTCCATAGTTCACATTCATATAGGCATTCATACTCTTCTCCAAAGTTTTCAAATCTCTCTATATAGAAATATCTTTTTTCAGAAAGCATTATTTTTTTAAGGAATATGTTGCAAATACTGTGTTCCTGTCTGTCTGGTGGTTCTGCCTCAGGCCTGCCTATTAAACCACCAATTTCTACACTGAAAAGGCTTTCCCATGATGAAATGTTATTGTTTCATGTATGCTAATGACTTTTCTTGAAGGGTACCAAGTAAAAATAAAAATGAGCTACCCATTCCTGGTATATATATGCATAAAGGCTTTCCAATTAAATGTCTTCTCCAAATGACTCCTGTGTAATTTACCGAAGCTATATTTTCTGATCAGGTTCGACCTTTACATTGATTTGATCTCTCAACATGAAATAAAATTCACCTTTGACCAAACAGAAACTTGAAGAAAATAAGAGTTCTATAAGCCAGTAGCCAGACAGTGTGTGTCTGTATAAAGGTTTGACAAAGGATTGATACTGTCAGTCAGCTTTCTAATTAAGGAATAGAACAATGTGGGGAAAAAAGTTTTTGTGAGTCTTTTTTTTCCTTCAAAGTTTTCTATATGGATTCTTGTTATGGGGTGATGTGAAAGACAGAGAAAGAGATGATTATGAAAAATCATTCAACTTTTCCACCCAATATTTCAAGACTTTGGACTACAACTGTCAGTTAAAATCCATTTACTTATATTTTAGTCTTGAAAAAAACTTTCACATAGAAGTATCAATTATTTTTAATTGTACAGAAAATATTAATTATATTAATTTAGTATCTCATAAATATTGATTAAACTAAAATTTTATAAATATACCAAGCTGGCTCATTAATGTGAGATATATGTTTCTTTCCTCCATTTTAGCATTATGTTTTAAATTATGATGGTACACTTCTAATATTTTCTTATCTGTAACCATAAAACAAAAGTCTGAAAAGAGAGAACTCTCACCTTAATATTAATATTAAGGAGAGTATATGGAAGATCTCTAAAAATCACTGTTATTGAAATACATTTACTGTGCAAAAATGTTTAGCTTTGAAATTGATATTAAAAAGCTGCTATTTGTGTATTGTTGTGACCCAATAGGGAAAACACATAGGCTGCCTATCAGTAAATAATTAATAAGGTTAATCTGATTATTATTTTATTTTATAAATTACAGAAAAAGACTTTAAAATATGATTATGGTGCCTATAATTCAAGATTCTGCTATAAATGTCTAAATATACTTTTCAAATGTGATGATATCAAGAAACCAGATTAACCTAGCTAAACTGCTACCTTTTATATTTTTTATTTTTTTTCTATTTATTTTTATTAGTTGGAGGCTAATTACTTTACAATATTGTAGTGGTTTTTGTCATACATTGACATGAATCAGCCATGGATTTACATGTATTCCCCCCATCCCGATCCCCCCTCCCACCTCCTTCTCTACCCGCTCCCTCTGGGTCTTCCCAGTGCACCAGGCCCAAGCACTTGTCTCATGCATCCAACCTGGGCTGGTGATCTGTTTCACCATAGATAATATACATGTTTCGATGCTATTCTCTCGAAACATCCCACCCTTGCCTTCTCCCACAGGGTCCAAAAGTCTGTTCTGTACATCTGTGTCTCTTTTTCTGTTTTGCATATAGGGTTATCATTACCATCTTTCTAAATTCCATATATATGTGTTAGTATGCTGTAATGTTCTTTATCTTTCTGGCTTACTTCACTTGTATAATGGGCTCCAGTTTCATCCATCTCATTAGAACTGATTCAAATGAATTCTTAATGACTGAGTAAATTCTTAATGACTGAGTAAAATTCCATGGTGTATATGTACCACAGCTTCCTTATCCATTCATCTGCTACCGTTTAGAAACCACTCACTTCTTTATCAAATATTAATTGAAATCTAATATTTACCAGTGATCATATAGGACTCTGGAGATACAGGAATAAGTGGGCTAAACAAAGCAGGAGACACATAGAGTAAATTTTCCACCAGGATCATATAGAAAAGAAACATAAGAAAACTGTGGCAATTTTAGATAATAAAAGTGATATTAAAGAAAGAAATTTTAGACCATTTAGGCATTGTAGGCTGAGAATTAATTTATAGAGCTTGATAACAAAATTTCTGTCTGTATAGAACTGAAACTTAAATGGCAAAAGACAAGAGGTGAAAATTGTTCTAGCAGAAAGAATCGCAAGTTCAAAGATCCTGACATAGATTTATGTGCAGTATTCTTAAGGCACTGTTACAAGAAGGATTTGGCTGGAATCTCATGAACAAGAGAGGAAAATGATAGGAACTGACATTGGAGATATAGCCTGGGATCAGATTAGGTGAGGCATTTTAGGCTTTGGTCTGGGATTTAGAATTTGTTGTATGATATAAGCCCAAGAGGAAGGGAGAGCTTTAAGTCAAGCTTTAGGTGGTTTGTACTGGGATGTTTCACAGCGGAGCTTATGAGAAGTTTTAAGATTCTAGATAAAGTTTGAAGCTATTAGCATTTGATGTAGAGACAAATATGACCAAGAGTAGGGTTGGAACACTTAGCAAATAGTATGCCCATGTAATTTTTAGAATGTACGTATATCATATTATTTGTTGTTTTTCTGAAATTCCATTTTGTTTAGGTACACTAAATTTTATCTGGGAAACCTAAAATCCCTGACATTCTTTTGAGCATTTTGGGAAAGGAAGGTCCTGTGGACTTGGAAGGGGAAGACTAGAAAAGAGCATTGGTCTGGAGCTGGGAAGGTGGGGGACAGAACACATAATTCCATGCTGAAGATGTTCTGTATGAGAAGTTGACTAGCCATGCAAATGGAGATGCTTGAGAAAAGCTCAAAAAAGAAAAGAGGGTTGGAGATATGTTAGTCATCAGCATACAGTTGCTATTTAAAATTTGGGGAATACCTGAAAGAAAATTGCTGGAGAAGGTCACAAGAGAACCAGGAGGCAGAAGAAATCTCGAGGATGTGGTTTCACAGAAATCTAGGGAAAGTGATCAACAGCTAAATGGGGAGGGGAAATTTAGTAAAATAAGAACAGAAAGCAGACTACTGGACTTCACAAAAGGTGGCTGTTAGTGTTTAAGTGGAGTGATAAGGAAAGACCCCCAACTGAGGTGTGTTAGGATGGAAAGGGGGTGAATAAGAGGAATATAAACCATGTTGAGAAATTGGGCCACAATTGGAGAGGAAGAGAGTGGGGTGAGAGTAGATCACAGGGGATCATGGGATCAAGAAAACTTTATTTTTTTCAAAGTGAGTATGATTAATGCATTTTCTCATGTGGATGATAATTTTTTGTTAGCAGTAGAGGCTGAGGCAGCCTCAATATACAATGTGTGTGGGCCAGTACATGTGAAATCCAGAGCTCAGGTGGAGAACGTATCCCCAAGAGAGAATCAAAAAAGTGCTTCTGTTGTTCCGACAGAAAATGCAGACTAAGGAGGAATAAATCGGTAAGATAGTGACGAGCGGTCAGAAGCAAAATAGTTCTCATCTCATCATACGTATCTACTAAAAGATAATGCTATATCATTTGAAGATTGTAGAGTGAATTAAAAAAAAAAAAAAACCAAAACAACAACATCTTAGGGACACACACACACTTCATGTCTTCATCTCATCTTTAAGTCTGGTTCAGAGAACTCTCTATGGAGCTTTCAAAACTCTTCTCTGTACAAAAAACTTTGTACTTTAATTTCCATTCTATTAACACAGAGTAAGGATATTTAGTATTCTCTTCATAACCCTGGTTATGCCATTAGCCTTTAGAAATTTTAGTATGTGATAAATATGTGATGAATGAAGGAATTAAAATTTTAACAAAGGTAAAATGAATACATGTGTCTCTGGAATTTTAGACAAATCACTGTTTACCCTACAGCCTCTAAATAAATTTTTTTTTATAACATTTGGAAAAGTAAAAGTAGCATGTGCATTGTGTATCTTTGACAAATCACTTTTCTTTTCTGTGTTTTAACAATTTGACAAACTTAAAAAGAACTTTAGAAAGTACTCTAACTAAAATTATATCATTTGCCACTTGTGGAGTTTTATCATCTAACGCTTCTTTAGACAAACCAATTATATACAAAAATAGTCTTAAATTTCAAATCAGTTTAGTTCAGTTCAGTTGCTCAGTCATGTCCAGCTCTTTGTGACTCCATGGACTGCAGCACGCCCGGCCTCCCAGTCCATCACCAACTCCCGAAGTTTACTCAAACCCATGTCCATTGAGTCGGTGATGCCGTCCGGCCGTCTCATCCTCTGTCATCCCCTTCTCTTCCCTCCTTCAATGTTTCCCAGCATTGGAGTCTTTTCAAATGAATCAGTTCTTCACATCAGGTGGCCAAAGTATTGGAGTTTCAGCATCAGTCCTTCCAATGAATATTCAGGACTGATTTCCTTTAGGATGGACTAGTTGGACCTCCTTGCAGTCCAAGGGACTCTCAAGAGTCTTCTCCAACACCACAGTTCAAAAGCATCAATTCTTCGGCTCTCAGCTTTCTTTATAGTCCAGTTCTCACATCCATACATGACTACTGGGAAAGCCATAGCTGTGACTAGACAGACCTTTGTTGGCAAAGTAATGTCTCTGATTTTTAATATGCTGTTTAAGTTGGTCATAAATTTTCTTCCAAGGAGCAAGCGTCTTTTAATTTCATGGCTACAGTCACCATTTGCAGTGATTTTGAATTTCAGTGATTTTGCATTTAAAGTGGTATTGTTCAAATTTATGGTGATAGAAAATCAGAATCTAAAAAATTAAAAAAAAAATAAAAAAAAAAGAAAATCAGAATCTAGAGTGTTATTTTCCATTGAGTGACATTATGGTGTTTAAATACTGAACTATTTTAATTAATGAATGCCAGGTTCTATTGATGCTTTCTTTGCTAGAACATATCTTCTAGAGATATGTATTGTATCAATGGTGATCTAAATTGAAAAGGTTTAGAAGTCACTACATGATGTTTTTCTTAATTGTTCAGAAATACATTATGGTACCCTCTGAGACAAAATCAATATTTAGAATAGAAAGATACTTATAGAATATCTAGTTTATGTGACTTTAACCTATATCTATACAATATTGAGACAAAGTATGTTCATATTTACCTTACATCACATTACACTGTCATTATTATTAGAATTTGAAAGAAGTTACAAAAGGCATGTTTGAGGGCAGAAGCCTGAAAAAATTCAAGATGGTAATTTTTTCTTTTTTATTTGATATAAAAGATATGAATTTTTTCTTGAAATTTCAATGAGAGTGATTCATGGTATT